>NC_090288.1:2377500-2677500 GCF_037392515.1 Haliotis asinina
TTTCAACCAATCAGATTACAGAACACAGTAACTTTTGGTTTACAATGCCATTGTAACATGCTGTCATTGAATGTTCTGTTGCCACGCCAATGGTCCTGCCTTTGTTAGAATTTAGCAGCGGTGACTCTTAAATGGTAAACTTGTTCATTTAATTATACAATTTTAATTCATTAGAATTCTTTGTATGTTTTGGTTTCATACCAAATTCTTTTTCTGGTTAACTTATGTTTCAAACTGTAAATCAGCACTTAATGTCAAGGACTTGGCTACATCACCGTTGGTCCTTAGAAGCAATAGTTGGTCAAATGTGTATTTCACATATCATGGATTCTGTGGGGAATATATTCCAGTCTCTTGTCAAAGTATTAAGTGGTTTTGAGAAGTGAAATCAGTGTGAATGTGACACTAGATCCCACCTCCCAGAAAACCACTTCCCCTCCACATCGCAACGACGTCAAAACGTACGTATTTGCAACGTTGTGATAACACGATTTGTTAGCGGCAATTGATCAGTTTATACTTACAACATCCTCAATCCTTCAGTGTATCGTTACTTTGTAGGGGAATTGATTGTTAGAGGCGCTTACGACCATCACGACTGGTTCAGCACCGTTGCTGATGTCGCACTAAGCCTTCCCTTGGGCCGTCATTACTCTCACTGTAAGTGCCATACTTTGGTGGTCTTCAACAAACGTGACAGAAATCCCAAAGCCGCCAGTATCATTGGGGCCCTAATCTCATGTACATGTGATAGGGAAGGCACCAACTACACCTGACGTCACCTTTGTGGCCGACAGCCTGACGTGAGCAACAACGTATTTCAGAAAACACGGAGGGATTTTTTTTTCATGAATTGCATAACATGAAGAACGCAAATCCGAGTTGGAAGCAGTAGAGGTTCATTGCAAGTGCGGTGCGGTTATCCATACCGATTTAGAATCGCCTCTCCTAGAGATGTCAGGATAAACACTAAAGTTGTCGTACATCGCCCATCTTAGACTCATTAACGCGTACTGAACGAGATAAACTTCGATCTCTATGAGTCCTCGTTTCAGTACGTATACATGAAGTTCTAACTTTTTTCAAAAATCATTTTAAAGGATGCATAATAATAACATTATTGTCCATTTATATGACGTTAAACTACATTGGGGTGTGTGCCCATCGAGCATGCAAGGTCAAGGGTAAGCTTGAACTTGGTGGCAGTACAAGGTCACTTTAAACGTAAGAACGGAAAGGCTGAGTCTGTAAAAGACACTTGAACTGTTCCAACGACTAGGCCTTTGTGAGAGAGTCTGGTAGTGCGTTCCGTTTAGTGGAAGGACTTGTTACCTAAGGACGTTTTCTTCCATGGTGACACTCTGTTAATTCTCAGAACAGAGGAAACGTGGTGGTGTGCACATATGTACAATTTTTTTTTTGTAACTCCCCTTGGAACATCATCTTACTGGATCGCCATTAGTCCTTTGGAGCCGTAAGTTAATGTGCAGAGTTACGTCTCTTTAACATACCAGGAACTAAGGTCAGGTGACTGCTTGAACCCTTGACCACTTCGACCACGGTTTTATGTTTGTCAGCACCCAGCTCATGCGTTCCTCCCAAGATGGGAGGGGCCTGAATGGCTCTCTGTCTCCCTTCTTCCTTCGGACACGCTACAATGACATGAAGATGGTACTACCTTGGAGAATGACGTCATTTCATGCAAAAACACTACAAATTTCACTTTTCGTTGCACGTGCAGTGAATATATAAAAAAAAAGTCCATGCACCAAGCTGCATAATCATTCAGATTTAGCCCTTATCCTTAATTCAAGTCATCATAGGTTCATTAATTTGTTGCTAAAATAATTTCCATGTTCATTTACACACACACACACACACACACACGCACACACACACACACGCACACACACACGCACGCACGCACACACACACACACACGCACACACACACATACACACACACACGCACACACACACATACATACACACACACATACATACACACATACACACACACACACACACACACACACACACATAAACTGTGTAGATTGTTACACTATCAGAAAGGAACAACACAGTTCATTGGCTGAAAGCATTTTCTAGACCAATCATATTTAGTGTTAGATAAACGGGTAGACCTGTGGGTGGATTTGTTATGGTTTTATTGATCATGTACTCAACCGACATCGTCTACCTACCACATTTGTCTATTACTTTCGAAATATTTCCTGCAGTCAATGGCATGGTCAAATGTATACCCTTGGGAAATGTATTGTTCCATAGAGCTGGCTATAAAATAAAGTTGTAAACTAGCCCTGTAACTAGCAAGCAACGGGCCGCCGGGCAGACACCATTTTATACACTGATTGTACCCATGTAGGGAACCTGTGTCTTCGGCGTGACTGTTTAACCAGTAAGTTACCCCATCGCCCCACAAGAAGACAAAGGATTGCGTGGAGATCACTCTAGACTCATAACTAGCCCCTCACTGAACATATTTTACAGAAAAAAACACTTCATAAGAAAAATGCCAAAATTTAATGAATAAGGGCCCTGAGGCATTCTTCGTTTTCAAACTGAAACTGTGAAAATCTAGACTTGCCACATGATGTAACCTTGCACGGACGTACTTGGATATGTTTGTTTCTGAGTCTGTAGGACAGACTAACATCATTCGTACCCTGGATAGTGTTATTGTCTATTGCTATAATCACTCGATTTGCTTCATACTGCCTTCAAATTAGTACAGTACTGTAACTGAATATGTAACAAGTCTTAAAAACTTTTCGAAATGTTGTTTATTTAGCTGGGTAAGTTTCTTTTGTTCCTGAATATTCCAGCCTACATATGCCCGAGAAGCTAATAGAAATAGAATCTTCCACACCGCTGTTTATAACACGATCGATAATACATTCCTGATAACTAGCTATCGTTGGAACACAATGTAACAATGTTACGAATTTCTACTGAACCGCAACGGGAAAAAATGCAATACAATTACAACAGTGTTTAACAATGAATTACTGACAAATGACCAGAACGGAGTCTGCCACTGCACTGAAAGTGAAAGTTTCTGTCTTTATTAGAATGACACAAGATTATAGGAAGATTATTACCAGTCTAAGTAAACTTAGTCTTAGTGTTTATCGTTACACTACACCACTGACAAAACCTAGTAGAAGGTCGTGTCAGGTAAACTTTGAGCGACTACTGACCGTCCAATCAAACGTGAGACGGTTAAATAGATTTAACCAATCAGAGAACGACTACTATTTAGGAAGTTGACACTATCAGGTCAAAACAAGCAAGTCACCATCCGTACGCCCACGACACCCAGCTGTTAGATTGTAGCAAGTGGATCCCTCCAGTGGACAGTTCAGTATTTTTTGTCACCGTTCTGTGGACATAAAAAGAACAGGATGAATTCACATATACTGAAACTAAATGGAGACAGAGCTGAAGCATTGATTGTTGGTAACTCACAGCTTCGATCTCGAGTAATGGAAACTGCAATTCCATTATCCAGCCCCGTCATAATGTTCTAGAACAGTGTTACGGACCTTTGACTTCACGTGGGCTCAAAACTCACTTCGAAGACACACATCAACAAGATCTCCAAAACTTGCTTTTTCCAGCTAAGAAATGTCGGTAACATTAGAAATTCACTAACAATGCCAGCTGTTCATACACTTGTTAGATACCTAGAGCTGTCGACGTTGGATTATATCTACAGTCCACTTCGGACTGCAACAAACACCCATTTCAACACAACAAAAAGTACCAACCTCCGCAGCTCACACTGCCCAAAAAGTGTCCAAGACAGAACATATGTCTCCAATATTACAAGTCTTACATAATTTGCTTCTTTCAAATGTCCCTTGAAAAGATTAATCTTCAGAAAATATTACAATGTTTAACACACATATTTATCAAAAATATCCTGAAAATGTTAAAAGCTGTCACGTGTAAATGTTTTATGTGTTGTAGCACTCCCGGGAATCACCTTTGTGTTAGGCTTTAAACATGCACTTTAGTATGGACTCCAGCGCGGTATACATACACACATTATTACTATTTTGGAAGATGTCACTCGATATTCATTCCAAGAAAACAGTATCGCTGATAATGTAACAAAGAGTGTCGTGTTTCGTGGTTATTTGACCAACCTTTCATCCAAAAGGTTTGTGTCTTGTAAGTAAAGACCAAATCAACGGTATACCCAACACATTCGCATACATTACATAGACGCTGTCAAAGGCAGTATACAGTTGGGACATTTCTGAGTATTTCAGATGGTGGCCAGACATGCGAGTTATGATTTCCAACATGCAACAAGAAGTGAAATTGTGACAGAGCATTAACCCGTCATTGTTCCCGGGGGACTCACTCTGTCACAACACCTTCACACCCAGTAACATGGCACACGACAACACCGTGCATAGTTCTCCGTGGGGAAATGTATCTGTGAAAACTACATTCATAGAGAGGAAGATGCATTAGTACGGTAAATCAGTCTCGTAAACATAAATATTCATAATATTCCTCCTTTATAAAAAAAGAAAGAAAAAAACCCAAATATCTATTTTTATTTATTATACACATAATGTGAAATATTCACACACGGAGTTACTGGTGTTATTCATTTTGAATTTATGATAAGAGTGTATTGCATTGTTTTTGTAAGGGTTATAGGTTCTTTACTTAACCCCCCTCGTCCTGCATTGGTTAAACAGAGACACGTACTAATCCAGAGGGTTCCAGACACAGTTTCGTTTAGAAACTTTTGAAGGTTTTTCACATGCATAATAGGACATTGGTTCGTCCCTGTCAGTATATTACATATACTACGTCAGATGATCGTTATTTTTCACCGTAAATATCCAGAACAAGTCTCTCTCTCTCTCTCTCTCTCTGTGTGTGTGTGTGTGTGTGTGTGTGTGTGTGTGTATGTGTGTGTGTGTGTATGTGTATGTGTTTCTGTTATATTTAGGAGATAAACATCATGTGTTGGCCAATTTCCGGGTGTTATTGAGTATTTGAAGCACGGGAATGCATTTGGAACCGACGGTGTCAGCCGGAGGTTTCAAATGAAATATTCCCGTGCTTGGCCAACACATGATGTTTATCGACATTGTAAACACAAAAGTAAAACAAAGGGGTTTTAGTGTCTGCACTCGTTTACATCGAATACGGACACAGCAGTGAAGTGTCATCAGCTGGCCGTTTCAGCTGGTTCTCATGGTAGCATCTGGAGTTGCTCATTTGTGACGTCATTCTAACTTTACGTCACAATATGATTTGAATGACGTCACCACTGTCGATGACACAACAAAACAATTGTTTACGTGTCAATACGCGGTGAATAGTCTTTCAGTTTCCGGGAATCTAATACCATTTAATCATGTTTTTCAACCAATCAGATTACAGAACACAGTAACTTTTGGTTTACAATGCCATTGTAACATGCTGTCATTGAATGTTCTGTTGCCACGCCAATGGTCCTGCCTTTGTTAGAATTTAGCAGCGGTGACTCTTAAATGGTAAACTTGTTCATTTAATTATACAATTTTAATTCATTAGAATTCTTTGTATGTTTTGGTTTCATACCAAATTCTTTTTCTGGTTAACTTATGTTTCAAACTGTAAATCAGCACTTAATGTCAAGGACTTGGCTACATCACCGTTGGTCCTTAGAAGCAATAGTTGGTCAAATGTGTATTTCACATATCATGGATTCTGTGGGGAATATATTCCAGTCTCTTGTCAAAGTATTAAGTGGTTTTGAGAAGTGAAATCAGTGTGAATGTGACACTAGATCCCACCTCCCAGAAAACCACTTCCCCTCCACATCGCAACGACGTCAAAACGTACGTATTTGCAACGTTGTGATAACACGATTTGTTAGCGGCAATTGATCAGTTTATACTTACAACATCCTCAATCCTTCAGTGTATCGTTACTTTGTAGGGGAATTGATTGTTAGAGGCGCTTACGACCATCACGACTGGTTCAGCACCGTTGCTGATGTCGCACTAAGCCTTCCCTTGGGCCGTCATTACTCTCACTGTAAGTGCCATACTTTGGTGGTCTTCAACAAACGTGACAGAAATCCCAAAGCCGCCAGTATCATTGGGGCCCTAATCTCATGTACATGTGATAGGGAAGGCACCAACTACACCTGACGTCACCTTTGTGGCCGACAGCCTGACGTGAGCAACAACGTATTTCAGAAAACACGGAGGGATTTTTTTTTCATGAATTGCATAACATGAAGAACGCAAATCCGAGTTGGAAGCAGTAGAGGTTCATTGCAAGTGCGGTGCGGTTATCCATACCGATTTAGAATCGCCTCTCCTAGAGATGTCAGGATAAACACTAAAGTTGTCGTACATCGCCCATCTTAGACTCATTAACGCGTACTGAACGAGATAAACTTCGATCTCTATGAGTCCTCGTTTCAGTACGTATACATGAAGTTCTAACTTTTTTCAAAAATCATTTTAAAGGATGCATAATAATAACATTATTGTCCATTTATATGACGTTAAACTACATTGGGGTGTGTGCCCATCGAGCATGCATGGTCAAGGGTAAGCTTGAACTTGGTGGCAGTACAAGGTCACTTTAAACGTAAGAACGGAAAGGCTGAGTCTGTAAAAGACACTTGAACTGTTCCAACGACTAGGCCTTTGTGAGAGAGTCTGGTAGTGCGTTCCGTTTAGTGGAAGGACTTGTTACCTAAGGACGTTTTCTTCCATGGTGACACTCTGTTAATTCTCAGAACAGAGGAAACGTGGTGGTGTGCACATATGTACAATTTTTTTTTTGTAACTCCCCTTGGAACATCATCTTACTGGATCGCCATTAGTCCTTTGGAGCCGTAAGTTAATGTGCAGAGTTACGTCTCTTTAACATACCAGGAACTAAGGTCAGGTGACTGCTTGAACCCTTGACCACTTCGACCACGGTTTTATGTTTGTCAGCACCCAGCTCATGCGTTCCTCCCAAGATGGGAGGGGCCTGAATGGCTCTCTGTCTCCCTTCTTCCTTCGGACACGCTACAATGACATGAAGATGGTACTACCTTGGAGAATGACGTCATTTCATGCAAAAACACTACAAATTTCACTTTTCGTTGCACGTGCAGTGAATATATAAAAAAAAAGTCCATGCACCAAGCTGCATAATCATTCAGATTTAGCCCTTATCCTTAATTCAAGTCATCATAGGTTCATTAATTTGTTGCTAAAATAATTTCCATGTTCATTTACACACACACACACACACACACGCACACACACACACGCACACACACACGCACGCACGCACACACACACACACGCACACGCACACATACACACACACACGCACACACACACATACATACACACACACATACATACACACATACACACACACACACACACACACACACACACACACACACACATAAACTGTGTAGATTGTTACACTATCAGAAAGGAACAACACAGTTCATTGGCTGAAAGCATTTTCTAGACCAATCATATTTAGTGTTAGATAAACGGGTAGACCTGTGGGTGGATTTGTTATGGTTTTATTGATCATGTACTCAACCGACATCGTCTACCTACCACATTTGTCTATTACTTTCGAAATATTTCCTGCAGTCAATGGCATGGTCAAATGTATACCCTTGGGAAATGTATTGTTCCATAGAGCTGGCTATAAAATAAAGTTGTAAACTAGCCCTGTAACTAGCAAGCAACGGGCCGCCGGGCAGACACCATTTTATACACTGATTGTACCCATGTAGGGAACCTGTGTCTTCGGCGTGACTGTTTAACCAGTAAGTTACCCCATCGCCCCACAAGAAGACAAAGGATTGCGTGGAGATCACTCTAGACTCATAACTAGCCCCTCACTGAACATATTTTACAGAAAAAAACACTTCATAAGAAAAATGCCAAAATTTAATGAATAAGGGCCCTGAGGCATTCTTCGTTTTCAAACTGAAACTGTGAAAATCTAGACTTGCCACATGATGTAACCTTGCACGGACGTACTTGGATATGTTTGTTTCTGAGTCTGTAGGACAGACTAACATCATTCGTACCCTGGATAGTGTTATTGTCTATTGCTATAATCACTCGATTTGCTTCATACTGCCTTCAAATTAGTACAGTACTGTAACTGAATATGTAACAAGTCTTAAAAACTTTTCGAAATGTTGTTTATTTAGCTGGGTAAGTTTCTTTTGTTCCTGAATATTCCAGCCTACATATGCCCGAGAAGCTAATAGAAATAGAATCTTCCACACCGCTGTTTATAACACGATCGATAATACATTCCTGATAACTAGCTATCGTTGGAACACAATGTAACAATGTTACGAATTTCTACTGAACCGCAACGGGAAAAAATGCAATACAATTACAACAGTGTTTAACAATGAATTACTGACAAATGACCAGAACGGAGTCTGCCACTGCACTGAAAGTGAAAGTTTCTGTCTTTATTAGAATGACACAAGATTATAGGAAGATTATTACCAGTCTAAGTAAACTTAGTCTTAGTGTTTATCGTTACACTACACCACTGACAAAACCTAGTAGAAGGTCGTGTCAGGTAAACTTTGAGCGACTACTGACCGTCCAATCAAACGTGAGACGGTTAAATAGATTTAACCAATCAGAGAACGACTACTATTTAGGAATCGGAGGGACTTTCAAAATATTCAGATCACTGACACATATCTCTCCACATACAAAAATCAGCATATAACACGATTGTTTGACCAGCAGTATATACGCTTTGGGTTTTCATGTTTACCATTAGCCAATATTTCCGCAAGACAGCATCCTTGAATATTGCCAAAAACACTATTTTCAGCGACTGTTTACTCACCGTTGCCATGGTTGTGCGTACGCCGCGTGCATCACCCGGAAACGAGCGTACGCTAAATAGCATTCGGAATCGTTCGGGCACGAACCTTTTCGAGATAAAAAGTTCAAAAGGTATGTGCGAATGTCCACTTTCGCGATTTGGTAAGCTGTGTTCTGATTGGTCAAAGGTTATCAGACGCGACCTCCCATAAGGTTAGACTCAGTAGTGGAGTGTAACGAAAAGTACTGAGGATAAGTTTACTTAGACTGAAATTATTACATCCCAGTTTTTCGGTAATGCAACATCCAATATAAAAAATTTAATGTATACTGAACAGCATTGAAAACGTGCCAGTAGCACACACTGACATGTCACAAAAACGCCTTGAGCAATGACCAAGTGTATTAGAACAGGAATATATACGGGTAATTATGAAAGACAATTTAGGGCAAAAACAATCTCCCATACAATAATTACATTTACATTCACCAGTGTTCAGAACACACAAGTCAGTATCGGGTATGTCCACCATTAGCAGCACGCAGTATCTTCTCACTGGTTCAATGAGTCCTTAAGTGTTCTGGGAGATAGCGTTCCACGCCTGAACATGGTGCACTGATCTTCAAGATGGCGATGACCGATTTCGCGATCTTAGAGCGTTGAACAACACGACGCTGACCGGGACGTATTCTGTTTCTAAGCGTCCTTTTCTGCTTGTACCTGACCTTTAATTTCGACGATAGTTGAATGGTGGCACTGAAACCGCTACGCAGCAACTCTACTTGAAGCATGCCCAAGACACCTTCACGGTTCTCCGCTGTCTGTCTTGGCATCTTTTGTGCACAGCAACTAGTCATATGGCTTCAAAGAATGTGTCTTGTAAAGCCTTATTCTGCATGTTGGAGGATAGGAGTTCGGGAAAAGGGGAAAAGGCGAAAAAAAACAACAAAAAAGTCAGCACATTTTCCACGATGTGCACGCAATTGTCTGCGTTTTGTGATGTCGCCCATAAAGGATTTAGCCTGTTTTAGGCATTTACAACTGATAAACTGCATACAAATATTTATGTAAACGGTTTTAAAAACGGATATATCAAGTAGATCTAAAAGAAATACTCTGATTTTACGAAAACGCCATTTTTTGCAATTAATTAAGTTTGCCCTCGGTTTTTTTTATATGTGTATTATCGAGCACCCTGTACAAAGATCTGTAACAAAGCTAGAGCAGATGCAGCCAGGTGTCAAGTTATAAAAGATCAGATGTCTGTTAACATGTATAGCTTATAAAAGACCACTTAGTCAATGCATACGTCCCCAGTTTGAAGTTCTCTGCCATATCTGCGTGGTCACCACGAGTTCCCAAAACAGCTCTGTATCGTCTGGGCATGGGTTGAATAAATCTTTGAATACAATTCTGGCCCATACCTCTTGCCTCTTGATCTAACGTCTCGGGTGTCGTTGACGTCCACGTGCGCGTCTGCACCTGCAGCTGCAGTTGCTGTGACAGTTCAGTTCTGCAAATGAAATACCTTGATATGTCTGTTCCACTTCGAGGCCAAACTCGCGTAGAACCGGTTTGTTGATAATGGTTTCATAAACAACTGATGGTACTCCGGTGAACACTGGAGCGACATGCAACGCTAGATTGAGGCTCCCCTTTCTCCTAACGTCCACTTGCAATGTCTAGATTTACCGCAATGATTCGCGGCATAACGATATTCTTTTATTTCAGTTTTTTTCAAGATCCGGTTAAGAATTGATCTTCAGGAAATAATCTGTGTCGTAAAAGGCAAATAACGGGATCGTATGGTCATGCGTGTTTCGAACCCAACATGCAAGATTTGGTTGTTTCCCAATACGGCTCTTTCTACCGCTCTTTAGTGTAATACAGCCAAGGAATCCGAACAACAGACTTCCCAGTTTCCGACTGAACACTATTCAGTGTATTCACCATGGAATAATTTGTTTTGACGACGACGACGACGATGATGATGATGATGATGATGATCTCGAAAGAACCAAAAGACGTCATGAATTTCGTCTATCATAATTAAAATCATAATCAAGATTCTTTACACCACTTGCCACATCTGCGTTTAGAAGCAGGGTGACTAGTGATGTTCAGTATCTACTTTACCTCTTTTTCAGCCACTTTCGTCATTTTGATTTCTGTGGACCCGTGGCTGACTCAACACATTCAGCCCACAGACTGCAATTAATGGTGACAGTTTTGTGAACTGTGACACATTTACAAATTTACATTGATCTATAATTCTGCCCGAAATCCAGTGCAGTACAAACTCCAAAAGCCTCATTAATATAAACTAAAACAATGTGGGATGTTATTTCTATCTGTTGCGAAACCTTTTTCGAATTATCAAATTAACATTTAATGCAAATGATAGCGTAATCCAACTCAATATTACAGGAACGTTTCTTATCTGAATTACTTACAGATAATTAGATATTTACTGAAATATCATCCAACTCCTGCTTACAAAAATACTATTCAGAACATTCTGATGTATAACAGCCATCACAACGGCATAAACCTCAGCGTTTCATTACACCGTGGGCTCGCGTTCCCCCGTAGTCTCGTGTTCCCCCGTAGTCTAGATCATTAAAAAATATATTTTGTTTTTGCAGAACGAAATGTTGAAAACACCATCCTCAATGCCATTATTCATTCTGCTAGCGGACTTTTCGTATCACATAACCTTCGTTTGAGTAAGATAAATTTCCAATGCGGACGTAAAAAAATAATCTTAATCAAAGTATCTTATTTGTTTTAGATGTCTTTTTACCATTAACTTCTATGTAGAGTTCTATTTCACACCTACAGCTCCACTTCGTTTCCCTTTATGGTACTTTCAAATTAGTGAGCTTCCTTGTTTATAATTATTAACGTAACTTTCCTTTCAAATTCTTTGTTTTTACATCATGAACAGGAGAAGTTTTCACATTTCCTTGAAACGTTATGACGATGAGAAGACATTATGAAAGTTTATAAATGTTTAAACTTACAGCGTGATTAACTGAGGTTGAAACAGTATTAGAAGACTAGTTTCTAAAAGACACATAACAGTTGCACATCGAACGCGAGTTTCAAGGTGGACCTAAGCGAATTTGTTTACCCTGTTGTGATGATGAGTTACAAGTCTGGCTACCAGATAATTAGAAAAATGAAATTATTAATCTGTTTGTATACCACTTCCTTCAGGCTGGGTGTAAGAATGTTGCAAAGCACAGGGACAGAGAGAGCGACTGCCAAATTTGGTTGTGTTTTGTTTAACGCAGGGTAGATGTGAGAGTTCTCGATGGTGCATTCTGAGAGAAAGGGTGAGTTGAGAAATAGGATGAGGGGGCAAACAGGATGTTGTCTTGCGCCATTCAGAGAGTGTTGAGTGACATGAATTCAATGTGAAGAACAACAGGAAGCCAACTGCAATGTACTTCTTTCAGAATGGGAGTGACGTGTTCCCGTTTTGGACACTGTAGTAGGTATATTGCCGTTCTATTCTGTATCAATTGAAGAAGATTCTGTAGCAGTTGTATCTGAGATGTGCCTCTGCCTGGGGAGGATGTAACAGCAGCATGTGAGAGTCTATGTTCTTTCATCCGACAGATAACGCCTGACGTCATTGCTGACGTAATTATGACGAATACCAGATCCAAAATGACATGGCAGATCTGTACTTAGAACCGTTACAAATCATGATTAGTAGCATCAAAATTGGCTACGTACATGATATCACTAGAAGGCGACAAACCGTATGGTCGTCCCAGCGAGCAAACACTTAATCAGCTTGTCCAGCTCTCGCTACATCTTCGATGAAGCATTTCAAATAACGGCTCTGACGTTTTCAGCGAGCACAATAAATGTGTGTCTTTGTAACCCTCGCCATATAAATAGTTTGACTGATAAAGTGCTGAATTGCATGAGGACAACAGCATTTTTAGGAAGAATTCTATTTTCCTTGTCCTAATCCGCCATGACAAAACATTCAACGTTGACATCAACATTTCACCAACACAAAACAGTGCACATGGCCTTTCGGTTTGTTCCGTACTGACTAGGATGTTGAACGATTTTACGGCTTCTTCAATCACCCGAGTCCAATTCAGCAGCACGTCTCGAGAACTTCATCCCATTTTGTGAGTGTACCTGCCCACATCATGATAAACAGTCCAGATTGTGAACGCTTACATCACTCTGCTTGTTGTAAGAAACAACTGAGGAAAGGGTTATCTCTTTCCCCGTTGTCCCAAGGAGAACCCAACAAAATTCCCTTCCCAGCAGACCCGTGAAGGTCCCGGGGTAGAATAGGCCTTCAGCAACCCATGCTTGCCATAAAAGGTGACTATGCTTGTCGTAAGAGGCTACTAACTGGATCGGGTGGTCAGACTAGCTGACTTGGTTGACACATGTCATCGGTTCCCAGTTGCGCAGATTTATGCTCATGTTGTTGATCACTGGGTTGTCTGGTCCAGACTCGATTATTTACAGACCGTCGCCATATAGCTGGAATATTGCTAAGTGCGACGTAAAACTAAACTCACTCACTCACCCTTCCCAGCACTTAGAACTATACCCGTCACCACCCTCACAACAACACGACCTTCCAGAATTCCCTTCCCAGCACTTCTACACTCAAACACCACAATCACACAAAGATGACCCTTCAGAATTGCCTTCCCAATACTTCTACACCCAATCGACACCCCTGACACCAACACGGCACTCGAGAATTCCCCTCCCAGCACTTCTACATCCAATATGAACCTAATGTGTGCTTCTCACTATATGTTAGGTCATCTCTTGTTTTCCCAGAATAGCCGCATTTGAGGGGGGTTTTTTTGGAGGGGCGGGTTTTACTTTTCCTAACTTCATACGAACATCAACATTCAAATGATTCGTGAGTATTTGAAATCAGCTGAAAAATATCGTCCGAGATTAACCTCACTATACAAATGTGTTCTCCAAGTGAGATTGGAACCGTAATTCTCAGATGTGTAGGCAGACGTTCTACCGCATGGCCACCGGGCCAACGAAAGTAGTGGGGTTAAATTATCTACCTATAGTTACTGTTATTAAATTGATTTTACGCGCGCTTAATTTATTGTTATATAGCTTCATTAAATGATCATCTGCATCGTGATTAGATCACTTCTGCACCCAATCACCACCCTCACACAGACGTGACCATCGAAAAATCCATTCCCGGTACTTAACAAATGAATTATTGGTGTTATTATTGAGCGGAAAGTTTGGAGTATGAGACTGACTACTGGCATGTCTAACTTACCATAAGGTCCCAGCGATACAAAGCGAATGTGGCTCGTAGTAGGCTCACAGAGAATTTTAAAAACCGAAAATTCCTACTGAAATTGTTATTTGTATTTTGGAAAATAGATATATAGACCTGCATAGGCAGAATATGTCCTTCATTTAATCACGCTCTGCTGATCGCAGCTGATGGCTTCCTGGTGTCTGTAGGAGCAATGCAGTCGACCACAGCCAACGTGGTCGCGTCTGGCTGATGTCTGTCAATAGTTCAAGGCTCATCGACAGTGTGTTGCTGGCGTTCATCAGCTGCTGCGAGCCACGTGGATGAAGCGCAAACTATTGTCAGTTAACTCTCTGTTTGACTCACAATGTAGTCATACGTCATACCTTTATAGAGGGGGAGAAGAAACTCCTCGAAAAGCCGCTGAATGTATGTCTCGGGTCGTTACGTATCCAGTGTAGCCAATATGGTGACAGCGTAATATTTAGATTGAGCCCGGTTTATTTTCAACTGCTGATAAAGTTCGTTGAGTGTTGCAACAACTGAAATCCAACATGTAGAAAATAGGCTAACAATTTTGTCACTTAAGTTTAAGTCAAATAATCGGTATTAGTGTCGTATTAGAACTGTAGATTTGTGGTAAAGTTTCAAGTCGGTATGGTATAGCTCACTGACTTCTATTCTCGATTCACCGCGAAGATAGACTACATTGTGTCGATAGAAACTTCTTTCACATATTCGTTTAATTTCTAGAAGGAAAACGTACCTTTAGTTGAAAGTAATAGTGACAGTTTTATGACTGAATTGTTAGGGTGTATTTGAGGTGTGTGGAAAATATGACATTTCGAAGATCTGTTCTGATCCGCCATTGAAATGCTACATGCCATTGTTTGAGTATTCCTAGTTACTTCCTCAAAAACATGTTTCACATACACCTGTAATTCATACGAGGGGGATATACTATCGGGTGAAATGTGTTTGCAAGTAATAGTGATAGTTTCATAATCTAAGAAAGAATGTTAAGTGTATTTGAGGTGTGTGAAATCAGGGAGCCTATAAAGATGTCGTAGAGTATCCCTGGTGAAATATATGACATATCGCCGATCTGTTCTGATCCGCCATTAAAATTCTATACGCCGTTGTTTGAGTATTCCTAGTTACTTCCTCAAAAACATCTTTCACATACACCTGTAAGTCATATGAAGGGGATATGCTATCAGGTGAAATGTGTTTGCAAGTAATAGTGATAGTTTCATAATCTAAAAAAGAATGTTAGGTTGTATTTGAGGTGTGTGAAAAATGTGACATATCGCCGATCTGTTCTGATCCGCCATTAAAATTCTATACGCCGTTGTTTGAGTATTCCTAGTTACTTCCTCAAAAACATCTTTCACATACACCTGTAAGTCATATGAAGGGGATATGCTATCAGGTGAAATGTGTTTGCAAGTAATAGTGATAGTTTCATAATCTAAAAAAGAATGTTAGGGTGTATTTGAGGTGTGTGAAAAATGTGATATATCGGCGATCTGTTCTGATTCGCCATTGAAATACTACACGCCGTTGTTTGAGTGTTTCTAGTAATTACTTAAAAAAACATCTTTCACATACACCTTTAATTATTTTAAGGGGAATATACTATCAGGGGAAATGTGTTTGCAAGTAATAGTGATATTTTCATAATCTAAAACAAAATGTGAGGGTATATTTGAGGTGTGTGAAAAGTATGACATGTTGCCGATCTGATCTGATTCGCCATTGATGCGGGAGGGTTATAGTTCCATAACTTCTTTCTTTCTTGTTGATCTTATTATTTGACAAAACTGGAAAGGTGTTTTAGAACGCTTTGTGAGAGTTTTACACTATATTTTTGAGGGCAGTGTGTTCTAAAACACAAGGGCGGATCAGAACAGATCGGCGAAATGTCATATTTTTCACACACCTCAGTTACACCCTACCAATTTTTAAGCCATAAAATTGTCACTATTACTTGCAAATAAATTTCAACTAAAGGTATGTTTTCCTTCTAAAAATTAAACGAATGCGTGAAAGAAGTTTTTATCGGCACAATTTAGTCTATCTTCGCGGTGAATGGAGAATAGAAGCCAGTGAGCTATACCATACCGACTTAAAACCTTACTACAAATCTACCGTCCTAACATGGACACTAATACCAATTATTTGACTTAAACTGAAGTGACAAAATAGTTAACCTATCTTCTACATGTTGGATTTCAGTCGTTACAACACTCAACGAACTTAATCAGCTGTTGAAAATAAAGCGAGCTCAATCAGAAAAATATTGACTTGAAGATTCATCTACCATTGTAACGTATCTGTTACTAGTCTAGTTCCAAGGTATATATTAATTGTTTTCGATTACATTCAGACATGTAAGATTTCAGACTGATGTATGTAGCCTACTGGCAGAAACGTCCCTGTCCTTTAGCCTGCAGTGGAATTACGAAATTGGTCATTGGTCAGGGCATCGGTCATATTTGACGTCGAATTGCTACAGCTTTATTACCTCGAATTTTATGTAATTAAAATATTCCTATCGATCAATATTTGTCGTAATATATGCAAGTGGTGTCCAAATATCTTTGCAGTCACCATTACTCAATTACGAATATTTGTATCTTTTCAATAAAGGGAACTAACTTCAACTGTCTACATTTCCCAACGCCCACTAATCGTGGATATTGATCCCGCTAAGTTGGCATACACAAGTTATTTCCCTTAGAAGTCCCTTTGCTCGTGCATGCGCAAACAGGTTTTACCTCACGTGGTGCATTCGCGTCCCAGTCAACAAACGACAGACAGCAGTAGGATGGCCTGTCTCTAAAAAATGGCGAATGTTTTTGATATTTTCAATGTCAAGCGCCCAAGCGAAATTGACAGCGGCATCAAATCCCAAGGAGAGTCAGTGTCATTCAAAACTTCTGAACTGAACTGTCAGAAGAGGGTTCTAAGTCAAGACAGCACGGAAGAAGACATTTTTGAAAACAAACATGGCGCGAAGGTACCCGGAAATGATACACTGGAGGAAGAACAAAAATCAATCAGAATGGACAACATACCATCCTTTGTCATTCCCAAGCTGAAAAGGAAGGAAGAAGGTACATTTACACATATGCAGACTCGGTTGACAGAAACAGAATCCTTTTATTACCACTATAATGCTGAAAGTTTGAAACGGGTAGTGTTACACATTCAGACCCGTGACGTCATGATATTGTTGCCGTGTTGGATGTCATGCTTCCGTGGCATTAATAAGTTATCATAGTTTAAGTACATTGCCTTGATATGAACTGCCATCATGTTGTTTTGCATTCACATAAATATGATTATGACTTTACTTGCAGAATATGTTCAAACGCCTCAATTTGTCAGACGTGTCATGGATGGTAAAATGCATTTAAAATATCCAGGTTAATGCAAGCAAAATTGGCAAAGTCAGCCTCCAGGTTGATAGAACATGTGATAGGTGTGTTATTCTTTCGTGCAGATATGCACCTCCTTCTCTGTCTGCTGTTGATGCAATGGCAGTCGTACATCACCAAATACACATGGCCTCTCATGGCCTCTCCGGTTTACAAAAGATGTTAACAGTCATATGGTCTCATGTTTCTGCTTGGTCATTTTGAGTCATGTTATTTTTTATATGTATTGTATCAGACATGCATTTCTAACAGCTTACATGCCAACTAGCATTGTCCCGCTACCACACCTGTGTCAGATTCTGTCCACATAACTTGATTTGTTTTATCAAAATTGAGAAAAAAATCTAAGACTTAACAAAAGACTTAAGACCACAAGAAAAATCTCGAGTTAATAATTTTTTTGCACTCTCTGTATCATGATACATAGTTAGGCAACATTATAACACAGTATGCTTATCAAACTATATTTTTTGTCAAATGTCTTCCTCAGAACCCTTATCCTAAGATAAATTGTTGGTGAAATTTGCAATTTTTCTGTATGATTTCTATAAAATCTACCTTGACCTTGTCACTAGAATCTGACGTTTATGTTGATATTTACACTGTTAGTTGATGTCCAAATATACATTTCTAAAGAAAATATTTGAAGATAGCATATCGTGATGTGTATGGAATCATATCATATCGTTCCAAGACATCGTGATGTTTATCACATTGTGAATTTTCTGTATCGTCACACCTCGAGGATGAATTTAAAAGTTTGAATGAATTAATGCAGTGATCCATTGAATCTCTCACTCTTATGTCCTCTACTGGCCGAACATTATTTCAAGCAAATCCCATAGAGTTTTGTCCTTCGGAGCCCTCTTTACAAATTTATGAATATCCTACACACAACATCTCCGGTAATTACAGGTTTTTTACTGATAAAAATTGGGATGATCTGGTATTTTCAACTGCCATCGGTAGCTGCTGCAGGTAAATTTTTCATTGCATTTAGTTGCCTTTTATTGGTAAATTTAATATAATTGCAGTTAAAAACAACGTCTTGGCACATCTAGATATAGCCTTTAGCACATAGTGGACGTGCATATCAAGCCATGCCATGTGATTGGCTGATACAAACAGTCGCACAGCCACGTCCTGTTATCTATTTGTAGCTGTAGCACGTGGTAATCATTCCGTGCGTAGTGAAAAAAAAAATGGTTTCCAGTGGTTAAAAGGAACAGCATAAACTGACAGGGTTTTTTTTGGTAACATATAAGATGCAAAATAAAAGTCAAACATCTAATCCAGTGGTTAAGGGTATGGAAAAATATGGTGATGTTTTTTTCCAATTGTGACATGTCATAACAGCCCAGTGCCTTTTCTTTTATTTTGTCATATTTACAAAATCAGAACATTATCATAAAAAGATATCTTAAATAGTATATATGGTCACCCATTTTCCATTATCAGAAACTTTCCACTCAGTAACATGACACAATAGTGGAAAATACCTCATTTTTATAAGCTTCATATGAATAATATGTGAGGCGATTCGCTTAATGGTGGGTATCATTTGAAAGCTGTGATTATCAACTATATGACTACCCGTGCCAAGAGTACTTTCACAGTTGTAAGAAGCAATTTTCTTGGATAAAAATTGGTTTCTAAGGAAGCATTTTCGACACAGCCTGCTATCGGGATGTGATTGGCCAAAATCAGGCACATGACCCAAGGCAGTCAATCGTATTAAAGTAATGTTGTCCTGGTAAACGAAAAACGTTTAGATTTAGAACAACATTTTGGGTATTTTGAACGCATTAAACAAGAAATCACTATCAATATGTAAATTATAGAACCTACTGGACGTATCATGCTGCGTTATGACAAATGTACTTCATGCACGTTTTCTTCATTAAACATCGAGCCTGGGCATAAAGACTGAGGTGGCGAAAGTCAAGATATCACTCGACAGTGACAAGACTTACATTACACGATCGCACAAAAGGATGGACAGAGTAATTTATATGTACGTTTCCCAACTTTTATGAATGCTGTTGTTGATTTTATTCCTCAGTTTATTCAATTTATTTAATGACATTCTGAACACATTTATTGGACTGCTTGAAATCATTTTCTGATTGCCTCAGCATGGCATCGAATTGATAATTGTATTTAATGTAAGTCTAATGAACATATTCTCAAACAACAAGGAACACACAGCACACCCTGCAACACATTTATTGACAGTATTTCGTTTACTGATAACTTTCTCTCCGGATAAAAACTGGTTCAGCCGGAATTTTCAGACCCTGTTGGCATAAGCCACCAGCAGTATTCAGGACTACAGGGAACGCTGAACATGTGATTGAAACCAGTTCAGCAAACGGCAACAAGTCTCTGTACAACAGTTTTTGATGTAGTACAGAGCATGTGTTTATGGTCCATAAATGACAAGTGTTATCTGTTTGGAAGTTGTCCGCATCCAGCTTAATTACCGATTTCAGCTGTAGGAAATAATATGTCCTTTATTGCATCAATAGTGAGTGCATATGTCGCATTGTATACTCTTAAGTTAAAAAAAAGTAGGGGAACCTGAACTTTTGATAGGAAGTGTAGACGTTAACAAATGTTGCAAGGACAGACATCTTATGAACACGCCTCCATTTCACCCTATTGCCACCCCTAAACACAACGCAGTAGCCCCATACACGTGTGTGGGGTCTCTTTTTTTTCAAGAAAGTCGATCAATCACTTAAAACATAATTTTGATGCTCATCTTGCATCACACATTTGTTTGTGTTGGTTTCTAGTCGTTTATTTTTAAATGAAAATCAAACACAAGCAAATTAATTGCCATACACAAATCATCTTTCAAAATCAACTACAGTGGAAGCTGTCTTACTCGGACCCCAAGTAACTCGGTTTTCTATATAATTCGGACCAAATTGTTAGCCCCGCAGAAGTTAACTGAGTTATCATTACATATAGGCTAACTAATTCAGACTTCATGTAACTCAGATTTCGGACTGAAATCTCCGCCCCTTCAAGGTAATTTAATATGAAAACATAGCTAATTAACTCGGACTAGCGGGACTGCCTGAGGCAGAAGTGCTTTGTAGTAAGCTGATTACCGACTTCAAACGGATTATCAGGTGTGATGATAACCAGTTAACAAAAGGAATTAACAAAGAAGTTCAGCAACCTGACACGACTCATTCAGTGTCGTTTTGATGGTATGCGATTTTGTTATAAAAAGACGATTCTCTAGTAACATTTCATCAGTGACAAAATACCTGAACCAATGATACGGTGTATTTGTTGATTTCTGTGGAGAAGACTGAATCATACATGGGCGTTACCTCGTGAAATAGCAAGTAACACGAAAACATGGTACGCCACTTCTAGCGTTCGTGCTTATGGACAAGACACGAAATGTGTGTTGCATTGGAAACCACCTGACGACAGAGCATTCCAGCAATAAATTATTTATAAAAGATGAGGTGATATTTATTGATGGAATTACAGTTTTGATAATCTACTGATACACAATAATGTCCAGGATAATCTTTTGCGCTATTACCCTGAAAACACGTAACACCATGGTAAAAGTACCGTGCATGCGTATCTCCTGGTCAAGGGAGCTAACTCTTGACTATCACCAGTCCAATTCGGACTCCTTGTAATTCAGACACAAAAGTCTGTCCCAGTCGAGTCTGAATTAGACAGTTTCCACTGTACATTCCAAATAGCTATGGCTGTAAGGTAGTGCAAATGGTGATACATTCTCAAAACATTCAATATTATCATGTCAACATTGATTGACTCCTTTAAATCTCCTAAATATTTTAAATCGTAAATAAAAGAAATGAAGATCCACCACTTTTTTTTTTTTAAGAATATATAATATTGACCAAATATTTATCAGATTTGTGTGACATTTTGCCTTCAATATGTGTTTGTATATGATGTCTTATGAAAGTGGAAAACTAATTGATAATGCTAGTAATTGTGAAAAACTGTTTTCTTAAGTTCATTTTTCCATTGTTGTCATTGTTATGGCCCTTGTTTCATGTGTTTCAGCTTGGTGCAACTGTGTGAAATGGCAACAGTTTCTCAGAAACCATTGAAAGTTTGCTTGCTTATCTAACTCAAAGCGATAATTATCAAACTTTGGTTCCAAGAATTCTCAGTTGTCATTAATTCTTTTCTATTATTTTCAGGGGCCTTTCTTTGCAATATGTTTTCTTTGACTTTTTGAAAAGTTTATTTAAGCATATACACATTGTCCAGAATAGGTGCCATGATCTCCTCTTTTTTTCTTATTTTGCAGTTAAGGGTCTGTCTTTATTTATTATTCATATCACATTTAATCATTGTTACTAATGCCTTTAAGCAACCTTTAAAACTGTCTCGTTCTTGTCTTTACATTCCTCCTGTATTATTTATATTTTGGTTTTCTTCATCTGTTAAAGAGTCAAAAAAAACTTTCACAAATTCATTTAGCTTCTTAAGAAACTGAAGTCTGAAGTCTCGATATGCACACAGTTCCATATTTTGATAAATTACTCAAAATGATCTCATTTGCACAATTAATGCAGATTTGCTTTCATGGAGAATGACTGAAGAAATTAAAAAACAAAATAGCCATGTGGCACTATGCATAAATTACTATGGGTTCTTTAAAGTTGTATAGTATTGGATAGTTTTACGTTGATGGGTTTTGCTGACTGAATACAAGCAAACATCACATACATGTGAACTCTACGGTGGTAAATAATGCATAATACTAATAGAGCAATGCATCTCATTGATTGCTGATGTGTGTCACGTCTATCAGTTACGGACTTGAAACAACAGCACTTGAACAGATACAAATGAAAAGTCACCAGAAACGATGTTCTGAAGCAGGCTGCTATGTTTACAGTAATCACTGAGAAAGTCAGTGTGTCACAATGTTGTGACATCAGTTTGTAAAAACTCTCAATGTGTGCAGCACTTTAATTGTGATTTCTAATTAAATTATTACAAGCCATTTGATCCAGATGCTGCATGTCACTGTAAGCGCTGTTGACAGGTTCAAACTGCAATGTTGAATATGTGAACAGCTTAAATCCATCAATATTGACATTAATCTTGCGTTTTGTTTAACTTCCATTCTCTTCAGTGCACAGCCAAAAGTACCTAATTGTTATTGGGATTTGTCATATATATATATGTGATAACGTGTCTCCTGAAACTTTCCTTTTTGTAAATTACGCTCTTAACATGATGAAGTTGAAGATAATATTAGATTCAGATAATGTCCCATTTGTGATCAGAGTATTAGTATATTCAGTGTTTTCTGGGTTGCAGTGTTCCTCTCAGGCTATGCTCTTGTGCCATTTGTGCTCTTAAATAAAATCAGGTACACTGTACAGGTATGGGCGGGTGTTTGCGGATTCATTCTGTTTTCTTTCTCTTGACATCTTATGCAAAACTCCAAAATCAGTAGAGTTGGGTTTTATTTGTTTGACATGATTCACTCACGGTAATCAATGGTACTGGCTTCACATTCAAATGAATGGAATTTTTTAGAAACTTCAAGGGTCGTCCAATTGCTTTTCCCTACCCACAGAGGTTACTTCTGTCATATCTGCCGCATAACCTCTGTTCTAATAAAGCCATGTTTATCAGTTAGATTCAATATGGCAGGTGCCATGGTGTTTGTTGATCATCGAGCAAAGGATGGATTCAGTATTTCAAGTTTAACTGAAAAGCAGAGACTAGTGCAACAGAGAGAGCAGGAATCAATTGACAAGACGTTTTTGTTTTTTAAAATATTACAATATTTACTGGCTAGCTCGTCCATTGTTTTTTGATGGAAACGCAATTGATCCACCATTACATGAATTGATTCTGTCTAGATTCTAGTTTTACCATCCTGGATATCTCCAGGGTATACGCTCCAATAAGTCTCCACTATACCCTGGATGCATCTACGAGTTAACCGATAAATTTATTACCTCCCTTGGCAGGTGTTTTATCCAATCAGGTGTCGATGTAGGGAAGTTGAGCGAACCAATCACAACTCACTTTCTCTTTTCAAATTACCTAACTGATTAAACTTGGCAACACAAACCATGCAGAAGTTCTCTGAAAGAGGTAGAAGGAGTTCTTACATATATATTTTTTTAAAGTATCGAACCTATCAATTTGTATGATTTCTCCAAAATCTCAGTCGCAATGCAAGCAAATCTCTGCAGTTGAGACCGCTACCTTTGTTGACACTGGCAAGCTTGGTTATAACTGCGGCCTAGCTGATTGGCTACTGTGAGAATGCAGGGCCAGCAAAGGGAGGTAATAAAACATGTAATTCTGATTAGGTATGACATAAGACAGTACATACCTGCTTAGTAAACTTACTCAATATACTTAGCTGAGTAAAATCATTGAAATACCCATGTATTTGAAAGCAGTGGGAAATATGAATTGAAATACCCACTCAAAATTCATAATATTCAATCTGAAAACAAAAACAATAGGTACAGTACCCACATGAGCTAAATCTTATCTAGAGCTCTGTGTTTGTTAAAGCATAGCATGAACAACTTATAGATTTTAATTCATAAAGCTCTGATGTACTGAACACTTCCAGTGTGTTTCAACAGGAAGTATAATCAATCATGTTCATTCTTTTATATGATTATTAGTCTGTGCCTATTCCATTTGCTTAATGCTATGGTTGTGTCCCTTGTTTTTGACGCTTTAAGTTTTGTGGTGGTGGTGTTTACAATTAGACAGTTATTGTTCATTTGCTGAACTTTGATTATTGATCTGCAAAATGTGAGCGACAACCAGAACTACTCAATCACTGGAACAGTATAGTGGAGAATGAACCTGACATTTCTGTAATAAGAAATGTGAATATACCTACATTGTATGCATTGCTTTTGACATCACTGACTTGAGGACTTTTGGCCTGTAATTAAAGTCATATTTTATGGTGACATTTATTCAGTATTGCTTTCTAATCCAAGTTACTAGTTAACAACTTGACTGAGTCTCATGCCAAACATCATATTATTGCTCTTTGTCATTAAGCACTGTCAGAGAACTTAAGCAAAGCACTGTTACTGTGAGAACTCAGTATCTTCCATTTCAGGATCATATCAGCTTATGTACATACAAGAAAATATGCACTATATGGTAGGAAAAATTAAGGAAATGTAGCTGATAGCCATGCACCACAACAATAGTGTCCGGTCGTGGAATCATTTTCAGACAAACTTTTCTGTATTGTGTCACTGTTCACTGAAGAGTAGCATTGTCGTGATACATATATGAAATATAACAAAATGAAAAGTCATTTCAGTGCTCTGAAGTTTTTCCAGTATTCCAATATTGAAAAAATGAGGAGCACATAATCCTGATGTTGAAAAATTATCTGGGGCCTTGTATTATAACCTTGATCATTTTACATTTGAGTATGAACTTCTCATCAAACGTTAAAACAGGACACATAACTGTAAATTTTTCCAGTTTTGCCATTCCATTTGAATAATTGTAAATGTATTAGACCAAACATCATCTTTTATAGATTATTTTAAAAACCAGTATGGTGGACTCTGACAACTTGTTATTAATGCTTGAAAATGGTGTATATTTTTCAGATTTGTTGACTGAAATTGGCAGCGATACCCATGAATTCCAGCAGGAGATATTACCAGCCATCAGGAAGAGTTACCGTTGTACTTCATCACTCAGCAGATTCTCTTATTACAGGATACGCACTGTTCACAATAGTGACCTCACACAAGCTGTAAGTAGCACTCTTGTTTGTGATGTTTTAACCCTAGGTCATTTTGAGTAGAATGCTGGCTGATATTTTAAAAACATGTCAAAATGTGAAAATCACGTCTGTTGTCTTTGTATGGAGATGGATCAGGTACATAATTAAGTAGATAAGAACACTAAACCTAATTTCACATCCATCTTGCGTCACGTCCTAAAACTGTCTATAAAGAATGTCAGGACTAGTTCATAAAAAGCTTACAGAGTATCTCCCTGTCAAGCAGATGGTAACAGATGTTATACCACCTGCGTAGGGATTGAATAACAAAGACAGTGTGCTGGAGTGCAGTGTGCTAAAGCATGATAATCACTGTGAAGGGGTTATGTGTTGATGTGCTATTTTCAAGATAATGATGTAATGTTGAAGTATTAATGTATTCTTCCAAGAACACATCAACTGCTAAGTGGAATGTTGAAGTGGAATGATGAGGAAACTATTGTTGTATGAGACCATGTCACTATTTGTAAATTACCAGTACTGTATATAGGGCAGTCAGTACTGTTTGCTGGTGACAAGGTGCCTGACTCTGAGGGTGTGGGTTCGAATCCTGGGTGGAACTTACCCCAAGTACTAGAATCTGTACTTTACTCAGTGAGCCGTGAAGGTCCCAGGGTAGAATAGGCCTTCAGCAACCCATGCTTGCCATAAAAGGTGACTATGCTTGTCATAAGAGGCAACCAACGGGATAGGGTTGTCAGGCTCACAGATTTGGTTGACACATGTCATTGGTTCCCAATTGCGCAGATCAATGCTCATGTTGTTGATCACTGGATTGTCTGGTCCAGACTCTATTATTTACAGACCGCCGCCTTATATCTGGAATATTGCTGAGTGTGGCATAAAACTAAACTCACTCACTCACTCACTCACTCACTCACTCACTCACTCACTCACTCACTCACTTTACTCAGTGTATGAAGAATACCTGTCATAGAGCCCAAGATTGGCTAGATTTCTGATGGGTGAACTACATTACAGCTAGCCAACCCTACTGTCTGGTTTCAAGTGTTCTACACATCTGAGTAACTTCTCAATATCTTGATGTGTGGTCTTTTCAGATCCATTTGGGGCTTGTGACATTTGAAGTTAACAGTGGTTATGTCTTGTTGGGAGTTTTTACTTACTTCATACACTTAAAGACCGGAGTGTTTATGGATGACAACTTCTTTATTGTGAAGGTTCAGAATGCTTCAGAGTATGTTCTCACTTCTTCATCAGGTGAATGAAACAATTATGAACAGACAGCTGTATGTACACATTGAAACAACAGTATAACAAAGGAAGCCAGTAGTTAACAGGTGGATGGACAAGAGTGAAAACCAGGGATCCCTGTTTCATTCATCTGATCGTTTCCTTAACCTGATGAAGAAGTAATTTATTCATGTGTATCACTTCTAAAAGTCCTTCAAAGACTCTGTACGACATGATACGCTACTTTCCTAACGTGTAATCCTGAATGTAAAATCTTACACGGAGCAGACAGTAGTGTGTAAGGCTGTCCACAGTTTTGTTTCCTCATTTCCAAAGTGGTACTAACAGTAGGGCGGGCGTTTCCCATCTTTCCAAGCTAGTGACAGGAAAATGGTCCCACTACATTACCCAGACCATAGAAAGAGGCTTTTACCAATGTGTAGTGGCAGTGGTAGTGGTGGTGGTAGTAGTAGTGGTAATAGTTTAGCTCTACACATGTTTTTAATCATAGAATATGTGTTGTTTTATTATTGCTAAATATCAGTACAGTCGCAAATTGCTGAGGGCTGGTAATAGTGGTATAAATCTAGTTGGCGTTTTTGCAGGTAGCCATAGTGCCGTAAGTCCCCATGATCACTAGAGTGGTGGTCTACCTTCAGTTGTCATCCTAGTTTCATTTCTTATTACTCTGATATACAGGCTGGTTTTACTATCCTTGGAATTTGCACATTTATCATGAATTCATGATCATTTTAAGTCACGATATGGCTGAAATATTGCCACTGTGACTATGAACTTTAACTCACCATAATCATTCCATGTAGCTGATGTATGCATTTATTTATGTTATTACACATTTGATAAATAAAACATACGTACAGTTACTGAATAAAGTCACTTATATGTAGTGTATTATAGTATTATTATGATGAAATTCAGATGACGGTGCATGAGGATACTTTCACACTGTGCCCATGCATCATCTCCTGGCCATACTGAATTACCTGTGTGCAGCCTAATTAGCATACTTAACATGCTTAAGTTACTGATTGCAAGACATGAACAAAATGACTACTGCGGTAAACAAGATCTGAAAACAATTAGCTGATCCCCGCCTCACTTCAGATATCATCCATTCTTGCAATATAAGCAGTTTTGGCTATCACTAGTGTACCATGGAATCACAGAACAAACATTTTAGGACGTAACATCTGATATATTGTCGGTAGAGAGAATAGGTATAATTATTCATTTGCACCATGATAACGATGATGGTGAAGGCTCTACTGGTTAACTGTGTGTAAAGCATGTCGTAACTCATACAGCATCCATCACCAGTAATGTATGCACTGTCAGTGTTTAAGGTTGGACGGTAAGGATCAGCGCTCCTAGCAGTTTGTGAAGGATGATAAAGTAGAAAAGATTGCCCATTTCCATACTTGAGAGACTTTGAAGATATTGTAGTTTGTTTAAAGTTGACGATCAAGACACATTTTTAGTTTAATCAAGCTGAAATTATTGTACATTTTGTACAATTAAAAAAAAATGGTTCCATTAGAAGGAAAATTTGGGTCAGTTGTGTGTGTGTGAATATTTTTCTAAATCTAGTTTAGAACAGTTGATTGAAGTAAGCAGCTACATTCACACTAGCGAGTCTAAACGTTAGATGGGCAGCATACATGAGTCATTTCACATTCTCTGTTATAAAGACGGGATATTTGTAGGTAACAAAATCTGTTAGGTGCACAAGGTAATGATATCTCTGAGAATAGATTCAGTATGCAAATAAGCCCAAATTTAATGTCCTTGCTGAAACATGTAAATTCCTGCAAAATTAAATATTTAGAACTCTGGCACAACAAGGTACAATGCTTGGACCGTTTGGACCTTTCCATGTAGAAATCCACAGCCATATGACTTTTAAAGCAGATAATTAACTGAATAAATAGTAAATGTAAATAATTTGGTATGCACAGTGTAATGTCAGCTGACAGTTGAAGAGTAGATTGGTCATGACAGCTGCACAAAGAATATTCACGTGTGAAGAAGCTTAAGCATTTATAGTATGGCAGTCTGTTTTATGTCCATTGTTTCATTGAAGTTTAACGAAAATTATGTAAATGATAGAAGTGACACAAAGTTGATGACTTAGTAGAAAGAGAGATTTTGTTTGTTTGATTTGTGTGTTTATTCTCACAGTTATCAATATTCCGTCTGCATGTTGGTTGTTACAAATTATCGAACCTAGATAACCATGAGCACAGCTTCAAACAGTTGGGTTCAATGAAAACCCTATTCATGCTTGAGGTTGAATGTTACCAGAATGAAAGTTTGGAAATTTGATCTGAATTCTGAAATTTCTTACTGTTTTCCATTTGCCTTCCAACTATTTGGGTCAATTCTTGTGAAATGCCTGAATGTTTTGAACATTCTTTGTATTTTCAACATATTTGAGGGAGACTAGAAAACACAAGCTACTTCAAATACTGTCAGAATGACTCGAATATTCTTGAACAAGTCGGAATGTATCGATTGCTGCTGGACTTCAAGTGGAATACTTTTTAGATATATCAGAATATTTTGATTGAAGTTGGAATGTACCTTTGATGCAGTCTGAATGGCCCAAATGCTCTTCAAATGAGCCTTGACATCAACAGAATACCGTTGAATCACTTAAAATATGGCCACTCGTCACTGAAACGTCAGATAGTATATGGAAGTTGTATTCTTACAAAGCTTGAAAAAGATGTTTATTACTTTATTTTGACACTTTCTTCCAAATGCAGTTTGAATTTTGGAGATGTTTTTTTCTGGCTGATTCCGCTTGATTCATGTAAATTTGAAATAAGTGTGGAGCCTTGAGTATGGCCACATGGTTACCACTATTTGTAAAATGGCATCTTTGTTATGATGTATCTTGACATAGCGTCATGTTGAACATGCACTTTAGCAGAAATTAAAAAGGCTTTCTCCTAATCTGTTTTAGATCAAATCTGTTCTGTGTCACAATCATATTTGGGTATTAGACCGTTTGCTGTTTATCATGTTTGCAGTATGTGGTTAGGTAATACATTAATCCTTGCAATAAATAGTGTGAGAGTCTGTGCTGTTTCGAAAATACATGTATGATCAGTGACTGAAATTAGCAATAAAGGTTTTCAGGCTGATCTCACATCTTGCACACATGGACCACAGATAATCGGTACATGCTGTACACCTGGTTGCCTGGCTAATGACACCTGACAATAACACACGTCATATTGGGGATTACACTTTCTTCGAAAAGTGCAGATTCTTGTAAATTTGTTGGGTTGACTCCCATCTGAGTCTGGCACCTAATCATCAGCACACAAGTCCAGCCACAAGTCCAAACTCAGCTTGTGAAAAAGAGAAGAGGACACATTTCTCTATTGTCATTGTTTCATAATGGACGACTGCTGCCACACATGATACATTAAACACAATGTACTGAAGGTTCAGGCTTATTTGTATGAGATGAGACTGCCAGGGATGACCAGATACATCTGTAGATTAGTATAACTACCACTGATTCCCTACAACTATTAATGGATGCACAGACTCTACTTTGGTTAAGGTAGCAACAGATACTGCCGGCAACAGTTTATTACCCCTGGCAACAATGAAGTTGAATGGGATATAGAAACGAGTTCTGTCCTTCTATGCATCTGCAATATGGTTTCCGAAGCATATCTGCTAAACTATTTCTGATAACTTAAGCAAACTTGGTACACATGTCAAGAGCATGAACCCTAGATGTGCATTTTTGGGGTTTAGACCCAGATATAAATGTTATTTTTTGCTATGTTTTGCAGTCTGCATGGGAAAATGACTTAAAGGTCACATGCAACAAAAAACACAACTTTATGCCAAAAAATGCCAATTCAACCTATAAAGTTGAAAAAAACCACAATGAAGAAAAAGGCCGCGAAATCAGAGTTCAAACGATTCACTAAATTTCCTTTGGCACCAGGGGGATAAAGTGATTTCAACAGCTGTGCTGCGCTGTGCTCATAACGCATGCGCAGGGAATAGGTTTGTGGAGCTTGAAACAGTATGCACGACCGGAGTATGAGGTCATGAGCAGTCGTCTAATCTTGTCTAAACAAGTAAATAATGTACTCGTTACACAAATAAACTTGTTGCTTGAGGTAAGCAACCTCTGTTACAGAGAAAACTCAATATCTGGTTCATTGACACCTATATGTCTGCCTGCCTTTCTGCTCAAGACAATATGCAGTACACAGCTTCAGTCATTGACCACATGCAATTTGAACCTAACACCTATCATGCTATACACCATAAACAAAATAAACTGATTTATGACTTGTGCACCCGAGTCCTGTCTGCCACATTTTGTAATTAGGCAGGTGTGATACTTGTACACATTTTTCAGATGACTTGATCTGATGGAAACTGGTGCAAACTCTTGTCAATTTTAAGTCCTGCTTTGTACTTGGACGAATGAGTTTCCAGCCACACAGTAGTTCACCATCTCTACTGAGATGATTTTTGATGGGATTGAATGTAAATTCAGAGAACATGTATTTACAAAACCCAACATCTCTGTATACATTCTTTATGGATAACAACTTCTAGTGTATATGATTTTATTTGACAACGGTATATGAAAATATGAATCCATACTAAAACAACACATCAAGCACAATAAAAGAAGTTGTTATCCATAAAGAATCTTACTTTCTTGTCACTCGCCATACTTCTAAAATGCCCATCAAACAGATCATCTTTCTGTACACTCAATGAGCCGTCAGCATATCAGCAAATAAACCAACCAATCAGAAGCAGTCGTTACGCTTGAGTGCACGCCCACCCGCTATGACTGGGTTCGGCCTCCCGAGGGCCTCTTTTTGAAGGAAGTAAGCCCAAGTTCAAAATACTGCATGTTTGAATAGCGATTGTAAGCTAATAATTTTGTTTATTTGCTTTTTTAATAAGCAGCAATATATAAGTGATAATTGTGTTTTAATTATGTTTGATATTTTGGTTGCATATGGCCTTTGAGCTGTGCTGTCATCTTCTCCAGAGGAGATCTTCCAAGCTATACTTGCAAGCTTTAGCAAACTTTGCACATATGTCAAGCATAATCCACAGATGTGCCTTTTGGGGATTAGACACATATATGAATTTTCGATTTTATTTTTGCAACTTTCATGGATACATGACATACTGTGCCTATGAATATGTCATCTTCTCCAAAGCAGATCTCCATTGCTATACATGCTAGCTTTGTCAAACTTGTTGCACATATCAAGCATGATCCCTACTTTTGCCTTTGCAGGTTAAACCCAGATATGAATTTTATATTTTGCAGTTTCCATGACAAGTTTGACTTGAAATTGGTGCTTATGCTTTTTTCCATTCTTTATTATGTCTGGTGGTATACTGCTGCCTTTTGGTATGTTTGCATTTCTGAATAAAATGTTTTTTTGCATGTCCATGGCAACAAGTTCAACCAAACATAATTTGGTGATAAAGTTCTTTTCCAGAGCAGAACTCTGAGACCTTACAATAGTCTCCTTCCACTCTGCCATATGCACATCAAAACATTGACATACTGTAATCATAATTAGTAGACCTGTTCGTGAAGAGTATTTTGTTGTTGAAGATATTGATGGCTTTGCCGCCTAGTTTCTATTGCGTTAAAAATGACTTCGGTTTTTCAACTAATGCATATCTCGGTTATATGTATGTTACTCACTGTTTAAACTATTTATCTCATAAATGATTTGAAATATCAATAGTTTTGTCATCTTTTTATTGAATATCCCACATTTCTACAAAGAGCATATTATAAAAAAAAACAGTAATCATTAATTACTCTTAATCATTACAGTATCTTTCAATATTGCAATATGAGATGAAATCTCTATATTAAATCACTGTTAATGTTGTTTCTGAATTATGTCATGTTTCTTGTGAACTATATTGTACATATCCTGGTATAGAGCTTGTTCCTAATGCAGGAAATATGTGTACTGGTGAACCAGCTATCATAATCACTCATGTAACCAGTGTTAACTAGATATGCCACTAATTGTTAATTTGAAGTCATTTCACTATTTAGATTACACTGATAAACTCTGTACTGTTTCCAGTTGTGTTTAGCCAATCCAACCACGAATGTGAGTTGTTGTTTACGTACATACAGCTTCATAATAATTGCTGCATCCTAAAGACTGATCATTTTTGGAGAATATTGGTTCAGTGGAAAACAAGGGAACAGATTGCTATAGAAGTAGAGTAAGCAAGCAATGCTTGAGTGCCTGATATTGTTGCAGTACTTCCTCATTGTCAAGTCATTACATTTTGTCACGAAATGTATTGCACCAAACAAATTAGATTTATCACGTACATAGACTTTGATGAAATATTTCAGTTTAAAAAATGTCATTGTGCTTGTTGTCGCATGGGAGAAAAATTGTCTCTGGATGAGGATGCGTCTCTTCGCCTTGGCCACTGCTAACGCTGGTTTATTCTGATTAGCACCCCACTGTGAAGTACGTAGTCAGATGACACAGCACACATTAACCTAAGCTCAACCAAACAGCTGTTTTCAATCTTCAATTTGTTTTATTTCTTTAAGATGGCAGGTGAAATTAGCACAGGACGCAAAGCCCACTCATTCATTTACTGATATTGTCATATAAATATCTTTATTTGTGTGTGTTGTGTTTTTAAGTATGAGATCAATAACACCTGTGTATTCTATATATTCTGGTTATCCTGTACCTGGTGGATGTGAGACATGAAGACCAGACACTTCACACCTAGCCCATATGATTCAACAATCCTTTCATTACATGATAAAAGAAACTTCCCAATTCTCATATTTTGCATTCTGATGGCATAACATTTGGTCTATATATATTGCTATTGAATTTTACACTATACTAATACCATGATTGGAGGGGAAATATTTGTTTGGTTAACATGCAAAAATAAAATACATATTCAAGTTTACACAAATTTGAGTGGAATTTATTATGGTAACTGTTTGTTCGTCTGCACAAAACAATGCTTCACAAAATATTTTGAAAAGTTATTTTAAAAACTTGAAACAACTGATTTCATCCACATATTGGTGTAACCTTACATATTCACAACGTCTTGTTCTCCCTTGTATGCTATCTCACTGAATGCATGTTAGCTTGAAAGTGTTTTTCTGCTAGTAGAATGACTTTGTCTCAAATAGTTGCCAATAGTTGAAATACCATAGGACCTTTCTCACTCCATCCTTCTTCTTATAACTTCCTTTTCCTTTTCCCTCCTTACTGTATCGGCTGTATTCTGATTCCTCCATTATTCTGGCAGATGATGTATAATTATAGGTATGTTCTAGGTAATAGACAATCCAGCTGAACAATAGCGTCTTTACTTCCTGAATAATGGGGCACCAGGCACGCTCCTATAAATGTCAGTACTCTTGGCTTTGATTATGGAGAACCACTGTGTGTGTGTTGCGTTACAGGAGCAACGAGCCTGTAATATTCACATGTGTGATCGGCTCCTTCCTAGAACAATAGCCAGAGCAAGTGGGTTCTATTTGTATCACAAATGAGGCTTCTACAATTTGTGATGTCCGTCAGAAAAACAAAGTGTTTCTTGTTTCATGGCCAGCTCTGATCTGGACCCGCCCTTCCTAGACCTATTTTTGCAATTAGTCTGAAGTAGCATGACATGTTTTTGAAAGTAGACTTTTACTGACATTCAGCTAAACTGCTATTCAGAGTTATGAGTTTTGTGATCTGCTTATTACTCACAGGACAGGAAAACAGTGTTATCAATGGTGATCAACAAAGCAGACGATGGAGAATGTAAACAAAAGGGAGATAACTCTGTCATGACTTCTTAATTGATGAAAATATTCAATTAGAAAATACCTTATCCCCAGAACACAGAAACTGAATTTTAATTATCCTTAAACCTACATTTTTGTTTGGTGGATATTTTTGGTCCAAAACACTAGTGTCCTGGGTCCTGTCTAAGCGCAAACGGGCATGAAGATGAGAATAGTCTAGTACTATTATCAACGAAATCTAACTTTGAATTTCCAAACATGGCTCATGGAATACCTACATCCCGTGGACAAAACAGCAATACGGTCATTCCCTTTGCAAATATGTTTCAGCGTTGAAAGTTGTTCATCTTTTAGCTCAAAGTTTATGTTTAAATTGTGCTTTGTTTAGTGTAGCGAAGTTTCAGAGTTCAACAGTTCCACCAATTTCATGTTTTGAAATGCGTTTTACTATGCGCGATTTGATTGGTTTGCCATGATTCTTGGCAATAGTGGCATACGAGAGGGGTACGAGTCTTCTTTTATGGTCTCGGAAAGAGACGAATGTTACAAATGTCGTTTCAACTGTTTCAGCTCAGCACCTGTTTAAAAAAACTAAAAGTATATTAATATAAGAGGGTAAGATTCTTTATGGGTAAGACCAGTGAAGGTCCCGGGGTAGAACAGGCCTTCAGCAACCCATGCTTGCCATAAAAGGCGACTCAGCTTGTCGTAAGAGGCGACTAACGGGATCGGGTGGTCAGGCTCGCTGACTTGGTTGACGCGTGTCATCGGTTCCCAATTGCGCAGATCGATGCTCATGTTGTTGATCACTGGATTGTCTGGTCCAGACTCGATTATTTACAGACCGCCGCCATATAGCTGTAATATTGCTGAGTGCCACGTAAAACTAAACTCACTCACTCACCCTTTATGGATAACAACTTCTTTATTGCATATGATGCATCATATGCAATAAAGAAATTGTTATCCATAAAGAATCTTACCCTCTTATCACTTACCAGCTTCTAATAATGCCAATCAAACAAATTATATTAATATAGAGAAATTCAGAAGGTAACAGTAAGTAGTAAGGTAAGTAAGATAAGGTAGTAACAGTAAGTAACTGATGCATGTCTGCATCTTTTCATGAAGCCAGAAATCCATGCTGTTGTTAAGTTAACTTTGTTCTCAAAACACATTCTCAGTTATCTCCAAGGTATGCATTAAATCTCCACCATACCTTCCCTTGGTTTGCTTTTTATCCAGTCAGAGGTGTAAGCTGGGAAGTTAAGCATGACAATCACTGTCATAAAACTCACTTTCGCTTTTAAATTATCTAACCAATTAAACTTGGCAACACATTTGATGCAAAGGTCCCTGAAAACGGTTGAAAGAGTATATATATTTTTAAACTTTCAGACCTGTCAATTTGTCTGTATGATTTCCTCTCTCTCTCTCTCTCTCTCTCCTCCTCCTGTGAGATCTCAGTGGCAAGGGATGTTGGTTTTTTTTTTGACAAGACAGTAATGATGACGTGTCAATCAGGTCAGCAAGCCAGAACACCCAATCCTGTTATCTCCAAGTTTTGTGTAGATCTTTGTAGGTATCTACTGGTAAATACATATAAGATGATCCATGACCTGACAAACGACCCCAATTTGCATACTTGGGAACACCCCACAGAACGATCCACTTGAAACAAGAGGGAGACAGGTTGTCTGATAAATATCGAGAAGTTCATTTTCCCTGTGCATTTCTCGCCTGAATTGTTGTAGCACACTCGATTTGGGAACAGGTACAATCCCAACGAATTGAATCAACAGAATATACTGAGCAGATATGTTTAGGACCACCAATCCATTTCACAAAGCAAATGACACTTTCCTGGGGTTTTTTTTAACAAAATTGTTGAACATCTAAAATGCTTGTCAATGCCCCAATCATCTATTTGTCTTCGTCTTAACTAAAGGTTAGTGTGGAATATCAGTATCTTATGCCTGAAATTGCAGTCTTATCATTCGAAGGAATATGCGGTGTTGATTTCATGTCACGGTTAGCATGTATTGCATGTGCATAATCGTCAAGCTACCTGTAGCAGCCAAGTGTACTCACCCAATTCGTTGTACCGCCTTTCTTGTCACAAATGCGTTTAGTGCGCAGGATCATCTAATATTTGTCTAGCAGTATATAGCAGTGATGTGTGGCATTGATCTTTATACAAATTTATGCTGCTACAATATGGCTGGGAAACTGCTTTCATTAATTTGATAATATAATCACACACCACAGACTTTAAAAGGAGTGTGTTTAGTTTTACGTCGCTTTTAGCAATATTACATCAGGGGACACCAGAAATGGGCTTTACACATTTTACCCATAAAGGGAATTGAACCCAAGTCGTTGATGTGACGGATGAACACTTTGTGCACTAGACTACCACTCCAGCCCTGCGAAGTGTAGGAGGAAGGTGGAGCAGATCCACCACCCCTCATGAAATTCAGAGGTGTAGACATGAGCTAATCATGTTTGAAAATATGTCATTTCATCTAGTGTGGTCCCCAGTGGAGGGCTGGTCAGTGTGTGTTCAGATGAATTACAGTACTGTATGGTTTTTAAACATTATTGTTTGTTCTTCAGTATCTGGAGAAACGGCGAGAACTGAAACAAGCCGGATACTCGGACAGAGATGTTGCTGATAGCTATGCATTCCTTCTTGTGGAGAGTGAGGCAGAGGTATGTATTTCTTCAGACAATTAAGTAGAAACAGTGATGGAAATTACTGGTCCCAGAGGCTTTAGTCTTCTAGAAATTACTGTTGGCACTAAGCATGTAATGCCAGTCGTTTTACGTGCATGTTAATACGTTGTTCATCATACAGCTTCAGCTGGAAAATAGAATGACTGATGATTACACAGCGAATCAATTGTTATTACTGTTTACAGCATGATATTCATGATGTATAATTATCTTATCAGACTAAGAATAATTACTGGACTTACGTTCATCTCACGCTTATCTAGTTTATTATTTTACTCAAAATGCCATTCGACATTGTCCATATTAATTGCTGCGAAATATGTGTGGTGACTCAGGTGGTTGCTACAGTGTTTTCGTTAACACACAAATCCTGCCAGAGGTGGAAATAACCCATTGCCTGACATCTTAGTCCAGAGTTTTTTTTTTGTATCAGGCAAGCTAATTTGGTAATGGGGAGTTGAATCACATGGCACATAATCTTATGCGATCCAATAACACTGAGATGACTGATGATGTTTATCCACAAAGGAACTTCTCTGCAAATCCCAAGCTTTTACTTATTTAATTTGGTACAATGTCCGAAGGTTAAGAATTATTATTCAGTCAAGGAATAAGTTAATTATACTCGTTTCTAGATATTGATCTTCTAAATGACGCCAATCCTATCACTCTGAACATTTTTGCGTCCATTGGATATTCCATCGCTAGCGCTGACCCCACTCTATCTTGTCCACTATGCATCTCCTGAAGATGCTGACTCACAAATTTACCTGACATGGATGTTGTTAATGTTAAAATTTATTGGATGTTTGTTTCCCTTGTTTGTTGGTAAGTAGTTCATCTAAACATTCTAGCATACCAGTTCTGCTGCAGGTGGAGACAATATGCAAGGAAGGGGTGAAGATAGGAAATCTCACTGCATCCTGTTTGGGAGACCCAGACATGGGTAGGTTGCTGTCATATGATTGCATTGATGAATATTTATCACATAATATTTTGTTGCACTGATGTGAATGTATATGTCTTAGTCCCATATCCAGTATAATTGCTTTTGTTGGTAAGCATGGGTTTATCACAGCTTACACGAAATCAATAATTTTCCTATATTTAACAATATGAACAAGTATCAGTTGAGATCATGTTTAGGAATACATGTTGTTGATATCCAATCCAGACATCTTTGATATATAGTATTCTTATATGGACAGGAGTATGATGTAGACAGTAATGGTTGGTTAGTGCACTGACTGGTAACATTGGGCACATAGTACTTGTGTGGATATGTGTGCTTTACAAATATTGTATAATGATATAACATTGCATTTGGATCTCACGTAAACTGTACTTGTAGTTAGAGACGGCTAAATCTTAGTCAGGCAGTTGGCTGGCTGCATGTTTTTTGGTTATATACAAGCTTCTGTTACTGTGGCTATGGTTTGAAGTTGAACATTAGAGACCACACATAAAAAACAACAGCCACAAATGGTGTCATTTACCACAGTGTCAGGTTCAATTCATAGTTGCATAGTGCACAAAATGCCATCTTCATGACCCAATTAACTATTGTTTATTTCCAAAAGAGCACACATGAAATTACATTTACACTTATGCACTTTCATAACAGAATGAAGTTTGTTTACAATATGTGGCAATTATTGGGACTGAAACTAACACAAGGCGGAACATTTGAATTGAAACCATTATTTTGGACAGCTAGAGTCATCATTCAAGAATTAGTCTTCAGCAACCCATGCTTGTCATAAGCTTTGATTGTAAACTAGTTAGGGTATTCAGACTCACTGACTTCGTTGATACATGTCGTGTTATCCCAGTTGTGTAAATGTGCTTATGCTGTTGATCTCTTGATTGTCTGGTCCAGATTCGATTGTTTTCGGACGATCGCCAAAGACTATGATAGAGCTGGAATATTACTGTGTGTAGTGTGACCAGACTCGATTATTTTCGGACGATCGCCGTAGTGCTGGAATATTACTGTGTGTAGTGTTATTAACCCAACCAAACTGAAAGTAACTGGTTTGGTCCAGGATTACCTATCGTTTGTGCTTGTCTGGTATTTCTGTTACATCATCCCCGTTACTGTTTCTACATAGGTGTGCAGTTGAGCAAGCATGCAGATGTACTTCGTTCCACATCCATCCCTGTTCGCAGCAAGGGGATTATCATCATGTTTAAAGTAATGAAGGTATGTCATTATTTTTGGTGGTTAATATTGTTAAATCCACCTTTCCGTATATTGGTACTGCGTTATATTTTGTCTGAAAGGGAATTCTGGTTCATGTTTGAACTTGGTATTGACATGAGAACATGCAGTAAAGATTTTTTATGTTACTTGTGATGTTATGACTGTAATTCATCAGTAGAAGACAAATATACAATAGCTAAGCCAAGTTTCTACATAATACAAACTTTCCACATAGTATAGTAATACCTTGAAAACCTGTCTGCTCATTCAGAGACTCAAAAACTGTTAGTTGTAATATTTTTAAATTAGACCTCCTACATGGTCTAAAAGTGAGATATTGATGATTTAACATTTTTTAGAATTACACCATTTTAAAAAAAAATTAACTTAAAAAAAGTTTTGTCATGAAAGTTATAATACTGTAGTGATTGATGTCTTGTCATTGTCGTTCTGTTCTGTGGCAGGGTCACGTAAAACCTGTGTTTGAAAACAGAGGTATGCCCTACTTAGAACCTACTCCCAACCACGAGTGTCACGTTGCGAAGGCAAATCCACAGGATGGGAATACAGTCACTCTCTCACAGCTGTTTGAAACATCACAGGTGAGTCAGTCATCCTATGTTGTGGGTGGTGATGTTGCACAGTGATTGCACTTTCCCATGTCACACCAAGTATCTGGACCCCTGAAGACCTGGGTATGGACTGGTCTTCTGTTTCCCCATGCTTGTCAAAAGGTGATTGGGCTTGCTGACTTGGTTGATGCTCATGCTGTTGATCACTGAATTGTCTGGTCCAGACTTGACAATTACAGACTGCTGCCATATAGCTATAGTATTGTTGCGTATGGTGTTAAACAACCAACCAACCAATTATCTGAACTATTAATTAGTAAATTAAGGCCTATATCTAGCATCCCCAGCTGTTCTTGATGCTTGATTGATAATTGCTGAATATAGCCACAAACACATTTGTTATATCACCTTTTGATTTTAAGAGAAGCTCATAGTACATCATAGATCAGAATGAGAGTTTGCAGTGTCAGTTTGGAGTCAGTAAAACCTCAGTAATGTGGACACTACTATTGTATGAATGAACATCTGAATCACTTCACTTTACAAAAAAACAGCAACCCGTGGCCACTATTATGTATGTTGCTTAAGATTTTGCATGTATTTTGTTCAGTCAGAAATTACATCATATCCTTTCTGTAATTTCATACGATGCAACAAGGATGACTGTCAAACTTTGTCGTAATAAATACAAGATTTGAAAGAAACTATCGAGGAACACCAGTGTTTCATTTGAAAACAACAACAATGTAACAAAAGGAAGTATGAGACAATGGACAAATAAATTTTATGTCAATATGACATTAATGTTTAGCCTTTGTCAAGTAATGTTCAATTGCACTCTTAAAAGTAATATACTAGTCGTTGGTGTGAATAACAGGGATTAACCTTTTTAGATTAACTATATTTATGTAGACCCAACAGATCTTAATTATTAAAGAGGCAGATTTGTTACACAATGCAGACATGGATGACTTGTGTCAGTAACGTAATCACTACAAATAATGGTTTAGAATATTGATCTAGTTTCCTTGCTTTTCCATAGGAGTTTGTTTGGCATTACTCCAGCCTGTAGCCCATAATGTTCTGTAGCCACACAAATATTGGCATTCTGTTACCAGAGGTCAGTGTATCAGGGCTTCTGATCACTTGGTCAACCATTAAGTCAACAGTGTGCAGTAAAATTAACGCTGGTCCTGTGGTCCCTGTCTATTTAAAATTCATCAGGACCATAAAGCTTGCATTACTCCTGGTGGCTAGTGAATTTGGTATTGATAGTTAAGTAGATCAAGAAATGTTATTTTAGACCAGTAAAGTACAGACAGGACCACAACTTATTGTCCACTCGATACTCACAAGTTGTCATTCACAATTGGTATTGAGTGTTATTTGTTTGTTCAGTAATATATAGTCAATATTCCACTCCACTTATGGGTATTTTAACATCTATGAGTACACAGCTTTATTTTCAGTTCTGCTTGAATGCCATTGACTGTTTAGTATTTGTTCTTGGGACCTGTGAAGATCTGGGTCAGAATTGGTCTTCATGAACCCATCCTTGTCATAAAAAAGGACTTTCAGGATCGGGCATCACTGGTTGACATGTCATCACATCTCAGTTGCTCTTGCTGCTGATCACTGGATTCTCTGGTCCAGACTGGATTAGTAAGAGACCACCCCAGCATAGCTGAAGTATTGTTAGTGCGATGTCAAGCAACAACCAAACCAAACACAAGAACCTAGTTTAACTCAGCACCATTTCTATACTGTTGAGCTGATACTGATGTGACATTAAATGTTAACTCAGTGACTGGTTGCAGCACCACCACATAAAATCAATAAGTGTGATATAGTGCATTATTTATCTAAGTAGTGTTTGTGTTTGTGTGGGTGTGATGCTTGCAATCCATCATTAAGCACAGATCTGTAGAGACACTGGTACGGAAGTCAAAAGCATATTTTGGGTGATTACACAATATTCTATTGTTTCCAGTTTCTTAAGTATGTTTGTTTTACAAGGAATAAATAATTTGGTAATTATGCATGTTGACTTACTTTAAAGAAAAGTGCACATTGTACAGAGTTGTAGTGTGAGTGAAGTCAGTTGATGTGCCGTTGTGTTTCCAGCTGTACTTGTATGAATACGGAGACCTGACTGTGGAGCAGCGGCCGCGCCACATCTGCCCCTTCGCTGTCATGGCCTTCAACTACAAGGAGGATGTGAGGAAGATAAAGCCTGTAGAAGTCCCAATTGTTAGGTTTGTTAACAGAAATACTGGTGACATCTTTGATAGGCATTCTAGAAGTAAATTCTAGAGTAAATTCACTGAATAAAAGAAGTTGTATGTCCATAAATCATAGTCCTCATTCTTCAGAAATAATGGTGCCCAAGCTATTCTTCATTTTTTCCACACCACATTTCTGAATAATTACCCTCGGAGTAAGCTCAGTATTATTCATTACACTGCTGTGCTGAAACTAACTAACCCTAGTGAAAGATTGCAGCAGCTAACCCTTTGAATTGACCAACCAGAATGCAGATGTCAAATCTGATGTTAACAATCACACATAATATTTGAACTTTTATCTCGAAAATGTTTGTCCTGGACTGATTCAAATGCTATTTTCCACATGATTGCCCCAGAGTGATAAACATGGAGGTCACTATCACAGCGTGAGTAAACAGGTACTGAGAATAGCATTTTTGTTAATATTCTGGTATGTCCTTTTTTTGGAAATATATGCTTATAGTAACCATGTATCAGAAGCCAAAAGCATTTATACTGCAGGTGTTATGTGCAGATTTTTTGTTTGTTGAGAGATCCGTGTCAGCGACTGTGGAAGAGAAATTCCAAAAACACTGCACACAGAATCTCAATCTGCATTCAGGCAGACATGAAAAGATTAAACCAGTCAATGATGATTTTGAAAGTTGAACCGTCATTAGTAGCCATTGTCTGATTGGTTAAATATATTCAGCTGTCTCACATTTCATTTGACAGTCCTAGTTGGCTGAAAGGTTAGCTGACATGCCGTTCTACTAGAGTTTGTAAGATTAGTACTGAGCGTAAGTACACTTACGCTGAGGCAAGTTTGTGCTTATGTTACCCCAAATTTTTGCAATTTGCTTTCTCATAGTTACGAATGGTCTTCTGATGAAAGCAATCTGTTTTAATTGTAGCCCCAAGTTGTCAAGCCCTAAGATATTCAGCCCTAAGCTGACTAGTCCCCCTGCTTACACCAGCCCTACTTCGAGGCCTCCGTCGTCCTCGTCGCCATACCGGGAGTCATCAGATGAGGAGTACGCCACATGGAGCGGACGACTCAGTGTCAAGGGGCTGTTCACCTGCAAAGTGGAGATGTTCTCTACAGCAGCTTGCATCAAACCTGTCAAACTGTGAGTGTTTATCTCCACCACAATTTAGTAACATCAGTGTTCTGTGCTTTTTTTCACAAACAGCCTGCACAAGGAATGTGATTTTGTGCAGTTAGTGTAAAAATTTTGTGCTGAAATAATCTTTTAGTATCATTCTCTCTGAATGAATTGTCAAAAGGAAAATAATGTGTTAAAAGTTTACTGTGCAGTTTCGGTAGCCTGATGCTGGAGACTGTCTTGTGAAACAGGTTGTAACAACTAAATGTTTTTGAACTGATGATGTTTAGCCTAAAATATCCATTCTTCTTGTTACAACAACTAACTAACATATCTTATGTAAGTTATATGTATGACTTGAACAGTGCCTCTTTCATAACAGATCATTCTTTAGCCTATAGATTTGAAGTGAAACTTGATTTGATACACCCCACAGCTGAACCTAAGGTTGCGTGTTCTATGTTTAAGTTTATAAGCCTTAGTATCAATGAAAACGAAAGTGAATCCTTCGTATCAATCATTCTTTAAACAAACATGTCAGTAAAGATGCTAGGATCCTCATCGAACTACCATGGCTTGGTGACATAATTAGTAAATTTAGCATCATTGCACAGTAATAGGCCTGTTTTGCACAGTTGAATTTCTTTGTGATAAACATATGTTTGTACATGTATCCTCTTCCAGAGGTACCACCCTAAATGTGACGAAGAAGTGCAGCTTGCCTCTTGCTCAGAGCAAGTACTTCGGCCAACTAAGCAGCTTGAGGAAGAATGGGGAAGTGTACTGGCGCGGGAATTACATCAACGTGTGTGAGCTTCGACCTAACACTGACAGCAGGTCACAGTTCCAGAAAGTGATGAACTATCTCGGAAAGAACAACAGTGTAAGATAATCAGTGTAGCATCTGATTCTCTTGTGTAGATGTGTACAGCTTACTCTAGGCATAATTCTGTTGGTCATATCCCTATCAAATATCAGTACCTTATAATTTATTAACTCAGTACATTATCAGCTATGTCAGGCATAAAACACTGTCAGTGAAAAATCCAACAGAATAAATGTTGATAAGCTTAATCAATTATAAAAAGATTCCCTTGAGTATGTACACACACTAGTTATTCAATAAACATGACCAATAAAAATCTGTAACCCTTGCTTGTCACAATAGGCAACTAATGTGACTTGTTTGACACATGTCATAGCCCTTTTGCGTAGATCGATGTTCTTGCTGTTGATCTGTAGATTTAGTGGTCCTGATCCGATTATTTACAGACCTCTGCCATACAGCTGGAATATTGCTGAGTGTGGCATAAAACTAAACTCACTATCTCAATAAAGACAAACTTTATGGATAACAACTTCTTTATATAACGATGTCCGAAGGGCAAATTACATTTAAAACTAGATTCTTCTTTTGATGAATAACAGAATGGTGTTTACTCCAAGTGATGTAGTGGTAGTTGTGACCACAATGCAGCCCTGCAACTGTTCATTTTACATCTATTTCAGATGGCTGTACTGAAACCTGACTCGGACACAGTGTTGTTGATGATGCCGGACTGCGCTCTGACATATCAGCTAGGTGAGGGGACGTATTCTCATGCATGTGCCTGAGATATGTCGAGAACGTGTTAACACAGTTCTTAATAACACACATGTAAAGTGCAGCATCCTCATTATTCACACAGACAATGGATTTTCGATTTTCCCTCTGGATAATACTTCACTGCTAGCACACACCCAGAATTGGAGAACAGTATGACTGAGACCATTGACACATTGAAATGAAGTTTTGTTGTCATAGAATATATTCCCAATGTTTGAAATATAGTCATGCCAAATGACACCCTGTTATAAGAGTTGCATGTTTATAAGATCTGGAAAGACACTTTTTGAATGACCCTCACTCATACTATTGAAATACTGAACAAAGGCAAAAGACACCTCATGTTTAGCATGTTATAGCAGCCCAAGGAGCACCAAGAAGTGAGCTCTTGTCTGATTATTTTCATGTAACAAGATACATGGAAGGATAATATTTTCTGAATTGATTCTTTCAGGTTTAACCAAGCCTCATCAATATCCTATTGTTCTGCACTGTATATTTCTGTCCAAGCAGTCGTGCAAGTTCAAATCTCCACGTAAGTTTCTTGTCACCAACGACAATCATGAACATGTGATACTTTCATTTTCACTTGTTTACTAGGTCTGTGTGTGCCATTTGCCTATACCATATTCACTGGTTGAAAAACTCATATGTTTGATTGGAAGATTGCACAAAGTACTAACTCAGATTATTACCATCATTGGGCTTTCTTAGATTTTCATATTGTGAGAGAATCAATTGAAGGGAGGTAACTCACAGTTAACTAAGATTTGTACATAGGAACCTCAACCAGTTGCAAAAGTGAACAAATTCTGTATAGATACAGGTCATGGTCAGTATTGCATCCCTAGTACATTGATAATAGACTGAATATGTTAGTTTTCATGGGAAGGAAGTCCACTTCCATGCTTTGAGTGTCATCCCACACTGAAATCTGGATTAGTTTCTGAAGTTGAAGTTCTGAAGTTCCATTGCTTAATTCATCTGTACATTTGTCAGATTTGCTTTCACTTCTTGTATTACATGGTATTTGGGTTTTTTTGTTGTGCATGGTGGAAGGATGGATTATGTGTTGTTGTACTGCCTGGTTTTGCATTTGTTTTTTGTGCCTACTTTCAGGATACACGATAAACCAGCATCGAATCCAGTCACCACCTCCACCCACCTGCAATAACAACACATGTGTTGCCAGATCATCAACGTTATCTCCAAACTTTGCCACACCTCTTCAAATCAATGTCAACAATAACCAACTCCATCCTCCCAGTCCCTCCCTCTTCACCCCTCCACCCTCAGCACCACCACTACTCCCAGACCTGTGGTCTAGCACACCATCACAGCTACCATCACAGGCACCCTCCCCAAGCTTCTTCCCACCCTCGCTTCCATTCAACTTACGTATACCTCCTCCACCACCGCCCCCACCCCTCCCTCCTCTGCCCCCTCCACCCCCACCACCGCATCACAGTCCTCAGTCCTACCCTAGCAGCCCGGTGAAATGGCCACCCTTGTCCCCTGGACAGAGACACAAGTCTAGCAGCCAGCCGTTACTGACCAGTGATATGATTCCACCCTCTCCCACCAGTCCTAGTGGTAAGCTAGTCAACACTTACAGCATGAGAAGTTAGCCTTTGTGAGGCAGTACTAACACACTAAATATTCTTGTCATAGTAAAAGCTCTCGCAATCATTAATTAAATGTAATTAGAGGGGTTGCAAAGAGCAGTAATGTGGTGTTCTACATTTTGGCGAGTTAAATTTTCCTTTCATTTTCTTGACATGATTGTGTTTACATGTGTTTCTGTACAGTACACTCATGTGTTTTCTGTTTGAATATACATCACCATGTTCTGACGTTTGAACGAGACTACTGCTTTGATGTGAATCCTTGTCCTCCGGGATATGTCCTGTCAGTTGGCACAGGTGTTGGTGATCTTTATTTGCAGTTTACCCTGCAGTGTAGAATCTGTGATGGCTTGGGATAGAATCCTGATCTTCAGTAACCCATACTTGTCATAACAAGATCAGAAGGTCATCGGTTCCCAATTGTGTAGGTCAATGCTCATGCTGTTAATCACTGGATTGTCTGGTCCAGACCCGATAATATACAACCACCGCCATATAGCTGGAACATTGCTGAGTGCTGGGTGTTCCTAACTCCCCCTAGGATCAGCTCACGAAAATCTGCTACCATGGTAACCCATTGGTCTGTGTACTTGTTTCAGCAAGGTGGTATATGCGCACTTCCCACATCTCACTCAGAGCAGAATACTGAAATATTCCGTCTGCATTACATGGAGACAGATTGTTTCTTTCATCAAATAATGTGTTTGTTTCCTGCTTGTTATGTTGTGTGTGCATGTGTTTGTTGTAGTTCTGGTGTCCGCTAAGTCAAGTCTGTCGCCCTTGTCACGCAGTATCGTAGCTGCCCGGGAGAGTGGACCTGCCACAAGACTAGGGCCTGTTGCTGGTAATGACGTCATGTTCAGTCCGCACTTGTACCACCCGCATGCTATTAGTGATTTATCGTAATCGCCAACATGTAGTCTGCATGGAGTATTTATTCATTACTGTTGGGATTCACCTGTAATGGTTGTAATAGGCGATGTAATTAATGGCCTGAATCACTTTGTTGAATGTGTCTGAATTGTTGTACATAGTATTGTCCATTGGATTGTCTGATCCACTTGCTTGTTGATAGACTTGTTAATGGTAATGATAGATTATATGCTCAGCAGATATGTTGTCAGTGCAGTACCATATATTTCACTGTGCCATGCGGCACAGTGGAATCAAGTGGCATGTGTATAAGAAACTCACATTATCCGTAGGTGTCTTCTTGATGCATGATGATAGTAGATGCTATTATGGGTGTTTGTTTTCAGAAGCCAAACTGTTGTACCCTCATTTGAGTGGCCCACCTAGCTCCACACCCTTCCCACAGCGAAGCAGTTCCACCACCGACATGCATGACCCACCACGTCCGCTCCGGGTGGCCAGCCTTCCTGTAGGATTTGACGAGGGCTTTGCCCAAAAGGTGCCCAACCACTCCATGTTGAATCGCTCCCAGGTGCAGAACATGTTTGACTCTCAGAATAAAGTGCAGCATGACATGAAAAACAAGCGACAAAAGCGTAGTGACTGTGAGCAGGATTCCACCATTACATCAACCTGTGCTGAAGACGAGGCTCATCTGGCTTTTGAGGCCAGGTTGGAGTCACAATTGGCAGAATCCTGTAAAAGTGACTCCATGTTTGAGGCTAAACACCGGACATCAACAAGCATGCATTCCCACTCAGACATTGAACTTTCTGAAAGTGAAGTCGAGTCCATTGTGAAGAAATTCTCATTATCAGATTCTTCAGGGAAACATAGAAAGAAGGCCAAGCCTGATGAAGAGAGGTTTGATGACAGTCCATCGTTAAGACCTCTCGCCACGGATGTTGTAGCTAGTGCTCAAGACATGAGAACTTTCCTTGAAAACAATCTACAGCGTTCTAGAAATCCATCAAAAGGTGATAAAGATCGTGCTGATAAAGTTGTCATTGACAGTGTACAGTCAGTCAGAGCTATGTCAAAGGCTACCAAAGTGGAGGAAGAACCAACTGTATCCTCAACAGATGGCTTAAAAGATTTGAAAATGGCCAACCAACTCTCAACAGCAAATGACATGAAGGAATTCCTGAATTCTACTCTTCTGAAACCCCTGAAGCGTCCTTCTCCCAGAAAAGATGTGAAGAAAGGCATCAACACAAAGGACAAGGTGGCTAGGATCTCTGAACAAAGGTACAGTATGTCGAAGTTGACTGCAAATCTTGTGAACTATTACCTCCATTGTGTGAGAGTGGTGTCAGTTTTAGCATTATTTGGATAATGTTATGTAACAAATCCCTCCTGCCAAAGATTTGAACAAAAACTTCTCCCAAAATAACCCTACAGCTTTCAGTATTGTAATTATTGTGACAGTAGTCCTCGATGACTGAACAGGGCCCAGGCTCTAAGAAGAAATCTTGAAACATGGCACTCAAAGGCATGACCTATCAAAATCTTGTCAATTTTAGGACTTGTGGTTTCAGTCTGCAGAAAATAGTGGTCTTTTCTTCTTTCATTATTGCAAAACTACTGAAAGATAAACTACTTTTTCACATTGTTGTTGGTGTAATATGATTGATAGAAAGTCTTGGTCTGGTTACAACAGTGAAGTCTGTGTTCTATTTGGAAAATACGCATCAAGCTATTGATGGATTGCACATTGTTAAGCTCCAGTAGCAATAAATTAATGATAAAACTAAACAGTGTTGATAGTTTAGCAATTGACTTACATTGCTAAATACACAGCACAAAATACAGGAAGTGCCAGATTTGTTCAGTTTGATTAAGGGTGTTTTCCCCAAGTTGTAGTTGTCTCTTAAGAAATCTGGATCTGAATTTCAAATTGCCTGACAGTTAATAAAAGAGACTGGAACTACTTCAGCATGTCTTTCTTTCATCTAAATTATACGTTCATTAAAAAATGACTTCAAATGAGGCAAGACAAGGAGGAAAGTGTGTCATGTTGTTTTGCTGTGATGTCTGTTTTCAAGATTGCCTTATGGGCTGAGCCTTGTTCTTTCACTCCCCCCTTCCATCCAGATAGATTTTTGCTGAAGTTAGAATTAGAATCCTTTTTTTGTCATATTTTCATTATATTGTAGATTAAACTCACAGTAACCAATAAAAGGTTTCCTATTGAAAGGCAGATTCAAATTCTTAACTGTAACTGTTTATCATCTATTCTGTTACATCATGTAAACTTAGCAACATGTGTGACATGGGCTGTCCATACTATATCGGATGAAGTATTGATTCTTCAAATGATCCATATAGCAGCTCCTGATAAAAGAATGATAAAGATTATACCGATAAGATGTCAAATATAGTTGTATTTACACTTACTTTAGTTTTCTACATATAAGCCAGCTATCAAACTGACTGACTGACTGAATGCATCAAGCTTTAGGATCTGAACCTAGTTTTCATTTGATGATGGCCATTACGCTTTACCATGGAGCATAAATAGAAAAGGAACAATTCAAACTTGACACAAGTGTCATAACTAAGTACACAGTGTTGAGGTAGTGAAAGAAGTCAGGTTTTCTTCAGCTATTGCTATGATAAAAATGAAAATAATAACCAAAACAAAAAGTATATAAGGTGTCTACATTTATTGATATGGCTGTACAAAGCTACAAATTTGAACAGTCAGCAGCAGATACACAGGTCTGGTCTATACTGTGTTGACATGAATGGGAAAAGTTTCAACTGCATTGGCACATAGTGAAGGTGCCAATTGGCAACGCTGAAAAAAAGTCATTCCAGATTATTAATTTACTGAGTGAAGTTCCCTTTAATCAATTATTATGGCTGTAATGATACATTTATCAATACAATATTACTGAGGATGTTCATACTTCATTACTTTAGGGCATTTCTTTGTCACAAACAACTTGTGAAGGTTGTTACTGTGGAACCCAGTACAAAAAGTACATGTTCACAAAGTTCCAGATAACTTTTCAAGCAACTGGGTATTTACCCCTATGCCCGTTTATGCATGAGTTACGTGAAGGTCCCAGGGTAGAATAGGCCTTCAGCAGCCCATGCTTGTCACAAAAGGCAGCTGTGCTTGTCATAAGAGTCGGGATTGGGATTGGGTGGTCAGACTCGCTGATTTGGTTGACACATGTCATCGGTTCCCAATTAAACAGATCAATGCTCATGTTGTTGACCACTGGATTGTCTGGTCCAGACTCTATTATTTACAGACCGCCGCCATATAGCTGGAATATTGCTGAGTGCAACTAAACTCACTCACTTACTCATGTATGAGTAATTGCATATTTTGAGGAGTAACTAACATAGTTACAATAGTTAAAAGAATTGAGTATTTTCACCAAGAGTTTCTTATCCTTATTGGGTAATTAACACCAATAAACATATAAGTAAAGATGCTTCTCAATGCTTCTCAATGCTTCTCAATAGACATAACTTTATAGAAATTCTTATATTTCCAAAGAGTTGGTAGCTATCTGTACACACTCAATATGGAAGCCATGTGACTACTCCAGTAAACTTGGAGAGTGGCTATGGTTTTAATCGTATATGTATATATAGGCATCGCTTACTATTTGCTAATGCTCTTGTAGACTTCGGGTGCCATGACAAATTAACATTTGCAGGCCAATTCAGTTGCATAAAGCATGCAAGGTATTATAGACCTATTGGGTTTTAACGTGATTCTTAGACATTTTTTTTTTGTTAAGTGCTCCCATATTTGTAATTGAGTAAATGTGATTTTTTATTGCATAAAATATGCAAAAACATGTTTTATCAGTATGTACTTATCAAGGTGACAATACAATTTAACCTGGAAGTTTTGTTCAGTTTTGAAACACTCTCAAGTGCTACTTTTTGTTCCAGTGACAAAGGTATTTTCTTCAGTTGCGGAAGAGACAGACATTGTTGCTCCATTGGCATTGTATTTAAGTTTATATCTACAAAGCCCCTCTGCTGAAAATCTATCTAGCTTTGTCTGATCTTCGCCCTAAGGGGTTGGATCTTTGGCTGCAGACTTTCTTGATCAGTCGTCCTCTTGAAGATATCCTTGTTTCTTGACTGAGAAGGAACGATTGACCATGCCCCTTTATGACCAAGTCCAGCCAGTCAGTATTATCACATGACAGAAGTTTGTGAGTCACGGAAACATCTATAACAAGTGCTACTGCCTAATTTACTAACTCTGTGATGGAGTAGAATCCCGGTATGACAAGAAGTGGGTTTACTGGTAATAAGATGAAGTAATGTAAGTTGTCAAGGTTTTACGAACATTTAATATTTGATGAACAAAGGATTATGAAACATACTTTTAATTATAAACCTAGGAATTGAATGAATGGAAACAAATACTGAGACATGTTTCAAAACTGCTCTTCCTGGAAAGAAATTCAGTAAAATTGCGGAAGTTTTTGGTCCAAAGTTACGATCGATCCTGTCTAAATTAATGCTTGACATGTTCCTTGGTGCCAGTGTGCCTTCCTTGGTGAAACAGCTGATGCATGAGACTCTGTACTTGTTGGTCCAAATGTCAATGTAAATTCTTATCCAATTATTATGTGCAGCAGGATTGACAAAATGTGCTGGCCATGTTGTTGCCTACTTTTTGTTACATTTCTTTGGCATGCAGTTATTCTAATATGACCACGTAGTCAGTTAGGAAAGACATTAAACTGAAAGTAACGCCCATGTGATTTGGAAAAAAAGAAAAGTTATGCAGTTCGTAATACATGTTTTTCATCTCCTCGTTTGACAACCATAATAACAATAGCACCAGTCCAGAAAGAAATGATACCTCTAGTTACCAGAGATGATGTTCCCGTACACAACAAGCTTATTCAAGAGATAATCTTTCATGACTGTGAGAGGGTTGTATGGGTTAATTTGGCGTTTGCTTAAGATAATCTGCATTTCTATCATTCCTGAATGCTAACCTTCTTATACCTGCAACACAACAGTACAGTAAATAATGTCATCCCTCTTCTCCCTTCTTATACCTGCAACACAACAGTACAGTAAATAATGTCATCCTTCTTCTCCCTTCTTATACCTGCAACACAACAGTACAGTAAATAATGTCATCCTTCTTCTCCCTTCTTATACCTGCAACACAACAGTACAGTAAATAATGTCATCCTTCTTCTCCCTTCTTATACCTGCAACACAACAGTACAGTAAATAATGTCATCCTTCTTCTCCCTTCTTATACCTGCAACACAACAGTACAGTAAATAATGTCATCCCTCTTCTCCCTTCTTATACCTGCAACACAACAGTACAGTAAATAATGTCATCCTTCTTCTCCCTTCTTATACCTGCAACACAACAGTACAGTAAATAATGTCATCCTTCTTCTCCCTTCTTATACCTGCAACACAACAGTACAGTAAATAATGTCATCCCTCTTCTCCCTTCTTATACCTGCAACACAACAGTACAGTAAATAATGTCATCCTTCTTCTCCCTTCTTATACCTGCAACACAACAGTACAGTAAATAATGTCATCCCTCTTCTCCCTTCTTATACCTGCAACACAACAGTACAGTAAATAATGTCATCCTTCTTCTCCCTTCTTATACCTGCAACACAACAGTACAGTAAATAATGTCATCCCTCTTCTCCCTTCTTATACCTGCAACACAACAGTACAGTAAATAATGTCATCCCTCTTCTCCCTTCTTATACCTGCAACACAACAGTACAGTAAATAATGTCATCCCTCTTCTCCCTTCTTATACCTGCAACACAACAGTACAGTAAATAATGTCATCCTTCTTCTCCCTTCTTATACCTGCAACACAACAGTACAGTAAATAATGTCATCCCTCTTCTCCCTTCTTATACCTGCAACACAACAGTACAGTAAATAATGTCATCCTTCTTCTCCCTTCTTATACCTGCAACACAACAGTACAGTAAATAATGTCATCCCTCTTCTCCCTTCTTATACCTGCAACACAACAGTACAGTAAATAATGTCATCCTTCTTCTCCCTTCTTATACCTGCAACACAACAGTACAGTAAATAATGTCATCCTTCTTCTCCCTTCTTATACCTGCAACACAACAGTACAGTAAATAATGTCATCCCTCTTCTCCCTTCTTATACCTGCAACACAACAGTACAGTAAATAATGTCATCCTTCTTCTCCCTTCTTATACCTGCAACACAACAGTACAGTAAATAATGTCATCCTTCTTCTCCCTTCTTATACCTGCAACACAACAGTACAGTAAATAATGTCATCCTTCTTCTCCCTTCTTATACCTGCAACACAACAGTACAGTAAATAATGTCATCCTTCTTCTCCCTTCTTATACCTGCAACACAACAGTACAGTAAATAATGTCATCCCTCTTCTCCCTTCTTATACCTGCAACACAACAGTACAGTAAATAATGTCATCCCTCTTCTCCCTTCTTATACCTGCAACACAACAGTACAGTAAATAATGTCATCCTTCTTCTCCCTTCTTATACCTGCAACACAACAGTACAGTAAATAATGTCATCCCTCTTCTCCCTTCTTATACCTGCAACACAACAGTACAGTAAATAATGTCATCCTTCTTCTCCCTTCTTATACCTGCAACACAACAGTACAGTAAATAATGTCATCCTTCTTCTCCCTTCTTATACCTGCAACACAACAGTACAGTAAATAATGTCATCCTTCTTCTCAAGTCAGGACCTCAGGGATATTCGCCTCTTGTCAGTATATAGTAAAAAGTTGCTTGATTTAGTAAGATTGACTGGTAATAGTACTTAAGATAACTCAAACATCTACAAACTATACTTTTATGAGAGGCATCCAAGTGGTTAAAATCTTCAGTTTAGGTTGATTCTGTCATTATATCATGAAGACAGGAGTCTGTTCTATTCCCCACATCGGTACAAGGTGAAGCCCATATCTGGTGTCTCTCACCATGATATTGCTGGAATATTGCTAAAATTGGAATAAATCCAAAAACCAAACTCAAAGCATTACAACAGTGAAACCAATGATTTTGAGGTCTGTTAGACTTAATTCCATTGTGACAGGTTCCAGCTATGCTTGTATGTACTAATCAGTTTCTTTCTCTTAGCATTTTAAGTCCAATTCTCAAGAAAATGAAACGAAGTAATATAAAGTCATGGATAAAGGCCAACAACACAAAATCTCCGACAACCATCATCACAGGTGCCACTTATAAAACCGGTTTCCTTTTTGCAATGTTTGCTGTTGCATTTATTTAAGGAACACTAATGGCATTGCATGGAATTGTTCAATTTTGGACAAAGTTTCCAGTAGTCTACTTTGTTTGAAGATCAACATTTATGATTCATTCATAGACAAGTCACATGCCAGCCAGCGGTTTTTAGCAAGGCTCTGTTCTACAAAGCAATGTTAGACCTGAGACTGTTGAAACCTCCATACTTCAACACTGGCTCACAATAGTCGTAGTGCTGACATCACTTTGTGGTAAGGGCCTTGATCATGCTTTGTTTGCTTCATTACATCATGCTATACTGGAAGTCTTATCAATCATGTGTCATTACGTTTAAAGCCATTGGAAAGCCGTGTGATTAAAATGGTTACTTATCATGCTTCAGATTATGTTTTCATTCCCCAAAAAGGTGGGAAAATGTGAAGACTTTCCTATGAGGAGTATGAAATTTCCATTGTGACTGACTATTCTTATTATCAACTTGGCTGAGATGTTATAAATATGGTAATAGGCAATTTGGTGTGGGTTTTTTTTTTCCTGAAGATGTTGCATTGCTGTCCTGGTGTATAAATGTTGATAACAGCCCTGTATGACATTGTTAACAGCTTGACAATAACTGTTTGTTTCTTGTTGCATGGAGCATAATGTGCATGTTGCATTTAGAAACATTAACTAGTTTAAACTAACGTATGTTTTCTTACAATTTAACATGCACCATTTTGCTTGATTTCTTTATCCGAGTGTCTCTCATGTTGTCATCCTAAAATGCCATGAGAATAGAGATCCCACCACTGGACCATTTGGGGACTGAGTCTGAAAAAATGTGATATTGTCAGGCATTTTGATAAGCTGCAACATCAAATGAATGATTTGTCTTGCGGCCATTGTATGACTGTATGATGTGTTTGTATTGTTTGCTTATTCTTGAGAGATGTTTAAATCATTTTGTTAGTCTCTTATTGAGGGTGATGACTGAAGAAGTTTACTTATGACAAATGCAGGTTATGTTAGTGTAGGAAGTGTTCACAGTCTGATCCAATACATAGCTGAAATATTGCATATTGCAGCATTAACAAGATTTACTAACTCAAAGTACAGTATTGAGAAAAGTGACCAAACTGTTTTTATTAAAAGTCCACAGTTTATGAAGAACCCAGCCAGTGGTAAGAATATGTGCCATGTTAAAGTTATCTGCCTATACATAACCAAGGTATACTCCCCCCATGATTTCTCTTTGACTTTTGATGAGTGTTCAAGGAACATGGTGTATGTTAGTAGTAATATTGAAGTTACTGCCGTTTGAATAATCCAATGCATTATGTCACCCTCACTGAGCCACATTTCTATTGTTTTGTTTTCACCTTCTGGTCCTGGTAAGTTTGGGGCAATTCCCAGTGTTTCTTGTGTTTTCATTCCTTCATTGTTCGTGCATCAGTGTTGTTGTCCATGTGCTTTTCATGTTCGTTTTTTGCACATCTGTGTTAATATGTCTTCTTACATCTGTAAAAGTTAGTTTTGTTTTCAGTCATATCAACTCTTCCCTATTTTCGTCATGATGTTAAATATGTTTATTTGCTTGTCATATTTATGTGGTAGATTAAAATAATGATCAACCAACTGGCCAAAATTTGTTGAAGTAATGATTGAAATTTTCATAACTATTAATAGTTGTGTTTGCCACATTTCTCATGATAGTCTTTTATCTTGTAAAGAATTTAGTTCTTTAACTATAATTCAGAGTCATTTAATTTTATTGAAATTATGATCTATTTCATCTGTGCTGGCATTGTTTTTACAGTGATTTTGAATGGGTTTTTTTTCCTGCATTCACACACAAGCCTCCAATTGATATTGTCAGAATATACACAACTTGTTCTTGCATTGAAGTGAATCATTCTTTTATGCATTTTAGGGGCGTGTTGTAAGAAAGAAGGGCACATAATGAGCAGCTATGTCTTGGCCATTGACATAACTTGTAATGGAAATTCATTGCTTCACCACAGGACCTGTTCAAAAGTTTGTTGTTAGCTAAGCAAAACTTTGTTTGGTGATATACCCTCCTTTTTTTCCCCGCATCAATCTTTTGAACAGGTTCCTTAGTGTTTCACAGCGTATGTCTGTCTGTCTTTTCGTGGGGATTTCATTGTGATCTGTATGTTGTGGTATGTGATATTTGAACTGATGAAAGAATATGTTTCTTTGGGCAGTATTTCATCACAATGGTAAAATTTAATCAAGCCAGATGTATTCATCGAGATAAAATCTTTTAGTCACTTTTCCCCTTCAAGTGATCAGTAGCCATGAAAGTTTGGAGAACCATTCGCAATTCGTATAGGGCCCCTGCCATTTTGATCACAACTGTTGTATGTCTACAAAGCTGGGACTATTTGCAAGGCAACCATCCAAATCAAGGTGTCGTTTGGATTAGGAGTTTCTGCTTAGCAGTGAGCCTAAATCATTAGTCGAGCACATGTTGAAAAAGAATGTTGCAGTCCTTACGAACACTACATAGATGTACTGTGCAGCATCTGCCAACTTATGCCTAGTCTGGGGCTAGTAAAATTCCTTTCAGACAGGTAACCACATCTAATTAACATATGGTGAAACATGGGTTCTGAAAATATTCTTGGACAAAACCAAGTTTCAATCACAGTTTGCCAGCACAGGTGAAAGTAGGTGAGTTTTGCTCAGCATCAGATATCACATGCTTGTTGAAATGTCTTCATCTGACATCAGTGAGGTGCAGTAGATAGAAGCATCATATAATTCATTGATGTTAATAAATCTGGGCAATTATGGCATCTCTTCTTTAACATTTGTGTTGGTTTGGGCCATTATATCTTGGGACATTCTTTGTAAGTATCATGACCCTAAACGGTTCTCAGCAGCATCTGCATATGTCTGGGTATTTTGCAACTGTAGGGAAACACCTTATGCTACCTGTGGACTGATATTTTAGCAGAACATTTCTTGAGGATTACTGTCAGCTTATATGTATCATTGTCAGTTTATATATAAACTAACTTTCAATTTTGGCAGTTTCATTGTGTGTATAAACATGAAAAGTATGTTGCATAACATGTTTTGTGCTTAAAAGGATATTGTGGTATAAAATGAATAGGTACTGTCCTCAATACAAAATGAAGTATTATGATTGTATTGAAGGCAAATTTAAGCACCCTGCTTTTCAGTGCTTTCTGTCTGTCTGTCATGTCTGTAAACTTATATACGTTTACCCTACTTCAAGTCGGGTCACAAACATTGTTGACTTTCATACCTAGAACTTTTATTTATCTATTTTTCAGTCCTGCCAACTTTCATTAGTGAGACTGACAACAAGCACCTGCCGACCATCCTCGATAAGCCCAGCAGTTCTGGGTCTGATACTGGAGGATCTCCAGATACACCTTCATCTACATCTTCACATGTACCCAAAAACTCTTTGCCTTGTTTCACCTCCCCTGTCATGGATACACCGACCCCATCAAACACAGAATCACAACAAACACCCACATCCAAAACTACTGAGACACCTGTGGTTCCCTCCTCACCTGGATTTTTGACACTGTCCAGAAGGAACAACAACCTTGCTAATCAGAACCTGTCAGCTGCAACCCTATTCTCTCCTCCTCGACATGTGCGAGTAACAGCTGATGTGACAGAAGTGAAGATTGTCAACACATATGAGCACGCTAGCCACATCCCTAAGCCTGGCAAGCTAGAAGCTATACAGTACATGTTGCACGGGTAAGAAGGGAATTAGGTTAGTTTTATGCTACACTCTTAAATATTACAGCTATATGGTGGCAGTCTTTAATGAATCAAGTCAGGACCAGACAATCCTGTGATCAACATCAATCTTCACAATTGAGAACCAATGACATGTCAGCAAGACTGACCACCCGATGCCATGTTGCCTCTTACAACAAGCATTGGTTATTGAAGATCATTATCCAAACCTGGGCCATCATGGGCATGTACGGGCAAGTGGAGGGCCTACACTGTATGTCAGGGCTGTCTTAAGGACGGACATGCAGGACTATTGCACATGTCCCCAACTATAATAGGACCCTTATACACTGCTTTGTCAAGGACCTGTGATTCTGTAGAGACAGCCCTACTGTGTGTTGTATACTTTACTTGAGTATTTCATGGCGAGGTAACCTTTCTACATATACTTTTAAGTATATCAGTGTTCCTGCTGGTTTTGAAAATTGCCGGCAGCTTATGCCGACAGAATTTGAAAGTTCCGCCTGAACTAGTTTTTAGCCAGAGAGAAAGTAATCAGTATTCATGACGAAATACTGTCAATAAACGTTTTGCAAAGTGTGCTGTGGTTTGCTTACTTTTCGAGAGTATGTTCAATAGATCTACATTAAAATAATCAATTCGATTCAATGCCATGCTGGACAATCAGAAAATGAAAGCAGTCCAACTAAATTCAATAAATGTGTTTAGATTGTCATTAAATAAATTGAATAAACTGATGAATAAAATCAACATCAGTATTCATAAAAGTTGCCAAACATAGATATAAATTACTATTTCCATCTTTTTTGTGTGATCATGTAAGATCACAGCTTATGTCACCTCAATCTTTACACTTAGGCATGATGTTTAGTGCAAGAATACAAGCATGAAGCATATTTGGCACAGGTCATTACATAACACGATATATGAAATAAGTTCTATAATTTATGTATGTGTAGCAATTTCTAGCTTAAGGCATTCAGAATACCATTATTTTTCCCCAAACTTTCGACTCAATCTGAAAGCTTTCCTGTACGAGGACAGTATCCATTGCTATAATATGATTCACTGTCATGTCTCACGTGCCTGATTTTGGCGATCATGACCCCTATAGCAGACATAAGAGCATAATAAAAGCGTCATTAGAAACCAATTTTATCCCATAAAATCACTTCTTACAACTGAGAAACAACTCTAGGCAAGAGTAGAATGATATGGTTGACGTTGAGAGCTTTTGACCGTTAACTGCCCTCAAGCCAATCACCTCGCATGTTATACATACGAAGCTTCACTATTGTGTAATGTTAATGAGTTAAAAGCCACTGATACAGGAAAATGGGTGACAATGCATATTATTCAAGGTATCCTTTTGTGATAATTTCCTGATTATGAAATTATGAAAATATCTTTTTAAAAAAGGTACATGGATATATGACCATGTCACAAATGGAAAAACATTGTCATATAATTTTTTACTTGTAAACACTGGATTAGATGTTTGACTTTAATTTTGCTTCTTATTTGCCCCAGAAAGAATCCTGTCAGTGTACACTGTTTACTATGGGAAGCCATACTTTTTACTATGCACACAAAGATTACCACATGTCATGCTACATCTATAAATAGGTAACAGGAAGGACAGTGTCAACATGGCAGTATGTGAATGTCTGTGTCAGCCAGTTACATGGCATGGCTGGAGCTGCATATTTCTTTTATATATTACATAATCAGGAAATTACATTTGCCAAGACGTTTTTAACTGCAATTTTGTCAAATTACTGATAAAAGGTGACTTTCAGCAATCCAAAATTTACCAATGGCAGTTGACAGTACTGCATCATCACAATATTTATTGGTTCGAAACAGTAATTACTGGAGAATGGGAACACTGCATATGTTAAATGTATGTGGAAGAGTTGCTCCAGCTGCAGTATACTACATCGCCTCTACATAGGACTCTGTTGTATGTACATGGTGAGATCTTTAGGCCAGAGAGACCTCAAAACAGATACTTTTAGAAAAAATACTTTTGTAATAACTACCTTAATATATGCTCCAATGTCCAAGTTTTCACATTTGTCATGTTTGAATTCTTGGAACAATGATGATGTTGTTCCCTGAAAAAAAGAAACTAACATTTATGAGAAAGGTAGCCTATTCCTGTTGTTTCTGATACTGTATTCATTGTCATTTAAGTTGAGTCCATATTTTCCTAAACTGTTTTTGTTACCTATGTCTGCAGTCCCCACTGTATAAGCTATACCACTTACAAAGAGGTTTAGGACCACTCATTTCATTTACCGTAAATAATCTGTCGTGCCTTTAAGTCTTTGGATTTTGGTGGCAGTGGGATAGCCTAGTGGGTAAGGTGTTGTTCGCATGTCACTCAGAAGACCAGGGTTCCATTCCCCACATGGTACAGTGTGTGAAGTCCATTTCTGATTTGCCACTGTGATATTGCTGGAATGTTGCTAAAAGCAATATGAGAGTGAACTCACTCATTCTGTAAAAAATAGATTGAACTTTATACCTCTTTGTGGTCGTAACATGCAGTGAATCAGTGGCCAAGTCTTCAGCTATATTCTCATATTGTCATGTGTTTCAGTCTGACTCAAGAGGTTCCCACCTCACGTTTGTCAGAAAGTATCATGGTTGTCTTGCATCAAGAAGAAGAGGAAGAGGATATTCGTTATGTGAGGTCTGCTGACTCAAGTGAAAAGTTGGGGGAGGACAGCAGCAGTCAGGATTTGCTGGACAGTCCTCCACACAAGTCACATCCAGAAGCTAACATCAAGGACAGTCGAAACGTTGTTGTCAGTGATAAAGTTGCTGAAGTGCAAGAGGAAGAGTGGATTATAACCGATGTTCTTGAGGAGTCCCAGGAAACAGACAAATCACAGAAGTCTGTTCGTCAGTCAAGGTCACGTAGTAGATCCAGGTCACCATCAGGTTCTAGAAATTCATGTGGTAACCTGGGTATTGAACCAACCAAAGACAATTCAGAAGGTTTCACAAGAGATAATACTGAAAAAGTGATGAATGATTTTCCCGAAAGTTTGGAAAAAACAGATGAAGGAAAAATTGAACCTAACACTACATCCAAAGGTAGCTTACAGAAGAAAAGCAGGCACCACAGATCTCGGTGTAAGAGTGGAGACTCTAGTAAGGGAGGAAATACAGAGAGCAGGAAATCAAAAAGCAATTCTAAAGATATGGACAAAGATTCAAGGGAGACCAAAAGTTCTTACAGAAGAACTAGTGCAACAACTAAAGGTAAAGGAAGGGAAACATCACACAAAAATAACAGTGATGAAAGATGCAGGGAATTGGGAAAAGAGATATGTCGTAACGGTAGTAACACTAGTCAACGATGTAAGGAGTTGGGAAAAGAGACTAGTCATAACTATAGTGGCAGTAGTGAACGGTATAAAGACTCAAGGAAAGAAACAACTCACAACTGCCGAGGTGCTTGTGAAAGAAGCAATGAGTCTGGAAGATCAAGACATCCCAGCAGATCATCAGGCACATCTAGATCAAGTTCCAAATTTGATTCCCAGACTAGGGACATTAGCTTAAATAAACAACTGCAGCAAGTTTCCAAGATTGCTGATAAAGTGTCGAAGAAGGACGACAACGACAGACACCAATTAAGAAATAGTTCCAAACAGAAGATGTCTTCGGAAACTAGACGCAGTTCTGGAGAAAAAACTGAGAAAAGCAGCTTGAATCAGGCAGGTAATAGTGATAAACACAGTAGAAATATGCATGACAAGCTTACTGATAAGAGTTTATGTCGCATATCAGACATTGCTGACAGACTATCAAGTGTCAGTAAACCAAGCAGTGGTTATTCCACCAGATTTGGTGATGGCAAGCCAAAGTCGAAAGCACAAATCATCTTTGAGAAAAAGTATGCTGAAAAACTAAAGCAGTCGTGCCTTCCCCAAATACCAGGCTTGTATAGCAGAGAAATGGTGGAGCTCTCTAAGGTGCAGCCACTGAAACTAAACACAAATGTTGACATATCCCCATCCTTCAAGCTATTAGACAGTTCTTGTCACAGCAGTTCAACATTGCCCAACCCAGCCGTAAAGAATCTTCAGAACTCTTTAAAAGATAAAACACATTCGCCTCAAGATCTGCTTGACAAAGAGAAAGAAATATCTGGCAAATCCGGGTATGAACAAAAGCTGACACAAAAACCTGATGCAAAAACAAATCAAGAATCGGAAATACTCAGCACACATTGTTCTGATGAAGATTCTCAACCAAATTCCAGAAACCTTTGTTCAGTTGTCACTGCTGTATCAAACAGTGATGGGCTTAACGGCAATAGGTTCAACAACGACATGAGAGGTGATGGCCTTAAAGCAACACAAAGTATCTGTGACAGAAGACTCAGTGGGGATCCAAGATCAGGAATTCAAGCCAGAGTTAATCATCCCCGAACCAATAGCAGCAACAGCAACAAAGAGAAGACTGATGACAAGTCTGGCAACAGTTCAGTTGTCAGTGGGGACAGGAACAGTCCGAATACCATGGATGCAGTAAGTAATGTCATGTGAATACATTGTACTTAGAATCGACCTGCTTCAGATTCAGGGGAGAGAGTAGCCATGTGGTTAAAGCTTGCACTCATCATGGCAAAGACCCAGCTTCAATTCTCCACATTGGTACAATGTATTGAGCCCATTTCTTCTGTGCCCCATCATGATACTGCTTAAATATTGCGAAAAATGTGGCATCAAACTATACTCTCACGCTCGCTTACTGTGCTGAAAGGGGATGATATGAATATGAGATGTTGATGTTGAAAGTTTAGTCAGACCAGCTTGTAGGCCACCCATTTGTTCTCTCCGGACAGTCCATTAGTTTTCACCTTAGCTTTGTCCCTGTCATTTCAGCCCCCTGGCCGACACCCAGTGAGAAACCTCAGCATGGCTCAGATCACAGAGGACAGGCACAGTCGACAGTTCCACCCCTACAAGATGACAGGAAAGAGGAAACCAATGGCTTCCTTCAACATTCAAGTCAAGTATGTTTAGAGTCTCAGCATTGTGTCCTAGAGTACAGGAGTTGTCCCATTGATTAACAACTGTTACAGTCACTATACAGACTGCACTTACTTTCATGGTTCCTTGGGTTGTGTGCGTGTAGAGGTATCAAATTTTCAGAAGCAAATGTTACACAACCTGCAAGGCTAGTAGCATGAATCACTATTCAGTTTGAATAACTGGAGTCCAAGCAAATAGTAAAATTAAATGAAGGATATAGATATTAAGCCCTTCACTATAAATGATACAAGAAACTCCTATCTATGAAGCAAGAGTTACTGTTTCCATCTAGTTGTAACTTCATATTCCTCTCCCTTCCCTCTCTTTCTCGTCTCCCTCCCCCAACCCGTTCTTTCCACTCTTCTTCCCACCCTCTCCTCTCTCCCCCTCTCCTCATAATCTTTCACTGTGAAAGTTTTTACAGCTGATTTGTCAAAACGTAAGTCCCATGAAAGATGTGTGAGTCCTGGTATTGATGTTTCTTCTTTAAAGCAACATCGATGAGCTGCTGTCTGACCTGACATCATCTGGTCTCAAATGGAAGCGTCTCAGAGAATCCTGGAGCTTCGCCATGCATCACAACATCAGACAGCAACCTCGCTTTTCTAACTACACATTCTTCAGGAATCCTGTGCCACCTTCACCTGACAAACAAGATAGGTGAGAAACTAAGCAAAGTGAAGATGAATATAGATAAGAACGTATTGAACACTCAGCTTGGAGGATCTTGGTTGGAAACAGTTTTTGGTTGTCAGTGCTTTTCATAAGAAGATTAGGGGACCAGATGTGCCCATCATCATCAAATGATTGGGACTGGATTTTCTGGTCCAGACATAACTGTTAACGGGGTCTTCTATGAGTGTCCGCCCAGAGAGCAGAAGGCTGCTTGTTCAGTCACTGTCCACGTCGTACCAAGATCAGATATTGAACAAGGAACATCAAACCTAATGTTACAGACATATTAGCATGGGTGATGTTCTCACCAGACTTCTTTGTGAATTATACTATTTGGGTAAATATTTACAACTTCAACTTAAGAAGATGAGAGTCACATCATCATCATCATCATCATCATCATCATCATCATCATCATCATCATCCATGAAGGCGTTTTGGAGGGGTAGGGGGATGAGATGATGAGGTTTTATGTTATGACACTAGAGTGTGAACAGTTTCCACCTGTCTCTCTGTTCCTGATGCACATTTCACACAGCGTATTTGGGGGTTATTAAATAATTGTTTTGTAACAAGCTTTGGCAGGTATTGCATATAGGTCTTTCCTCATGCAAGATATTCACCACCCCAAAGTATAGTCTTACTATACTGCAAACACAAAGTATGGGGTCTGTCTTCATAATGCACTCTTCTCTTGTGTTTGGGATCACCCTAAATTATACAAGCTTAAACACAGTGACTTCATTTATACTCTAAGTAAGGTCTGAGTCTGTCTTCATAATGCACTCTTCTCTTGTGTTTGGGATCACCCTAAATTATACAAGCTTAAACACAGTGACTTCATTTATACTCTAAGTAAGGTCTGAGTCTGTCTTCATAATGCACTCTTCTCTTGTGTTTGGGATCACCCTAAATTATACAAGCTTAAACACAGTGACTTCATTTATACTCTGAGTAAGGTCTGAGTCTGTCTTCATAATGCACTATTCTCTAGTGCTTGTGTGTGTGAATCAAACATGGTTCTGGGTGTGTTTCAGCACCCTTATTTTTCGCTGTGTTTGATACGTTTATTTATCTCAATGAAAACGTAATCAGTTGCTTCATTGCTAGTTCTAACATGTTGGTTTTAGTGCCCATTAAGCACACAAAGCATTGCTTTTCTTGTATACATAATATACATCACCTCACCATGTTAAAGTTTATATATGAGCATCAATATTTAGGGTGTTCCCATACTTTTGGTTTGTAGTATATTTGATGGTTGTTTCTTCTACATAGTTTTAGGGCAAACAGGCCTGATGAAGAAATGACTTTTAAAACAGACAACATGCCTGAGTTTGAGATGAGGGCACAGCAGGCTGACATGTTGGATGAGTTCTTCATGGGAGGAGGTGACGGAGAGGATTCACAGCAGCAAATATCAGCAACCTTTGACATGGAGAAACTCTCTTATGATTCACAGGAGGTAGGCCTGTTGCCCTCTGGATTTCAAGTTACTTTTCTATATAAGGCCAGACCAATTTACTTCTCTTTTTACAGATATTTGTCCTCAGAAAGCCTAAAGGCAGAAGAGAAAAAACAATAAAATATGATCACTAATCAAAGTAGTATTCCATCTAGTTACTCATAGTGTTTTACTTTTAGCAATTTATGAAGTGTATGTGGGTGAAAAAAAACAATCTTACAAATTAGTCATTTTTGGCCAATAAAAACATGAGAATTCTTAAAAATTTATCGCAAAATAGTGTTTTTTGTTGTTGTTTTTTATCTTGAAAAAATATGGCAGGCGAATGTGTAAAACAAGGAACACGATTGCTCTAACCTATTCAAGAAATGTATCCTAATCTGTGTTACTAAATGGCTAACATTCTGATGTTGGTGCCACATATAGTCGGTGAGTGTGTCCTTTAGTACTGGTGGCACCTCCAGTGAATGGAGGTCAAATTACACTACTGGATCTCCAGTACTACACTTGGCATCTCTGAATGGCAGATAGCATAGAAGAGATGAGAAAGATGCAAAGATCAAATAGTGGTTTGGGAAGGATGGGGAGAAATGAGAACATGTAGCTTGAAGTATTGCTGATGTTACAAAACATGCTCACATTTGTCTGACAACAAGTCTCTATCCTTTCCCAGGCTGGGATCAGCCATGATGTAGGTCATGACACAGAAACATCTCCACATCTGCCACCTGGACAAGCAGCTCACAACACCATTGTCGACGTATCTAGGGAGGGACTACTGCCAGTCAATGAAACTTTAGACAGTATTTCTGCTTCTGAGATGGGACTTCAACATGCACGGGAATACAGTTCTGAAGAACTACAACAAATGCCATCTGAAGGATTGCATGAGAAAGATGATCGTATGCTGAGAGTACAGATTCCAGGCTGTCATTCTTGGGCAGAGGCTCCTCATCAGACTTGGAATAAGCTGCCAAAGTCAGTTGAATCTGCAGCTGATAAGTTCTTTGATCAGTTCGAATGGTCTTTTGAGACCGATTCCATTAAGTCCAAACAAGATATAGATGTACAGCAAATCAATTTCACTGATGACCATACCATGTCAAGGGGAAACAATGTTGTGAGAAGTATGGATACAGATTCAGATGTGACCGCTGCAAATTCAGCTAAAAGACCACGCGATCCAAGACTTGCCAAAAGAAATGTGACAGTTCCATCTGTAACACAGACAGTTGAATGCTCACACCATGTTTCAGCACCTGTTACTTCAAAGGCACATTTCAGCACCACCGTTCACAGAGACCTTCACCCGCTTGGTACAGTGGAAACACCTGTTCCTGTCACATGTACAGATTCAAATCAAGCTATGTTGCCAGACAGTGAAGTCAATGCAAGAAGCAGTGAGATGAAGAGTTCCTCACAAGGTCTTGATGATCTGCAGGAAGCTCCAATGGACTTCAGTGACAGTGAGCAGGAAGCCCAAGATCATGTTGATAGACCGTCTCAAATTAGCACCACAGTGAACGGTCCACCAAGAGGAAACAATTCTTGTCCCAGGAAACAAGTGTTTGGAAGGACATTGTCTTTTCCTGATACTCTGTCTTCACGAAAGAGGTCATTTGCTTTGTTCCAAGACATGTGGACATCCCAAACTGGACTTGATCTTGCTGTTCCAGCTGTCTCGAAAACTGTGCCAATTGGAGATAGTACTGCTTGTAGTATGACATCTCGCACAGATAGTGAATCATTGTCTCTGAAAGAAAATGGAAAGTCTGCTGGTGCTGTTAAGAAAACTCAAACAGAAGATGTGGCCAGGAGGAGGAACGAGGCTGCTGAGATGCTGGAGGAATTAAACAGCTATCTAGAAACTCAAAAACCAAAAGCCAAGCATGACATAGAGCATATTTCAAAAGCAGTTGATGACTTTGAACAATCAGTTCACCGATCACACAGTATTGTACTTGACCAGAAGCTGACCTCCTTCCTTGGACATGTTGAACCAGTGGATGTACAAGACTCTTCATGTGAGTCCTTGCCTCAACCCTGCTCCCCTGATTTTGATATCCTAGCCCCCTTCCCTAGAAATAAAACACAAGAAGAATGCCTGTCACCACGACTTAAGACTTTTGCCAAACAGTTGAATGGAGAAAATGACACTCCTTCTTCAAGTTTGATCAACTCTGGGAACGAAGACGGGAATGGAAACAGAAAAAAGACAGCGTCATCAAAAAAGACCAAACACAAGGAGCAGAGATGTGGTAGAGGTGAGAATCACATTTTGTGATTAGATTCCTTAAAATATTTTACAGAAAGGGAGGGTGTGAAATCATAGATGCAAGTCTTGCCAAACTTGTGAGACTTGTCAAATCATGAAGAAACATTTTTTTGTAGTCCTATTGCTTGTACCATCTGGTAGAGGGTTGTAGAGAAAGAAAATGAAGTAATTTCTGACCATGTTGTGGTTCATTATTGATAACAATATTTTTTTAACTAAGATGCCTCCTGTGGAATATTCATAGATAAGCAAAGTGTGGGAACAATTGCTATATATAAGTTTTTTTATGAAAGATTTATCCAGTTGATTATTGAATTTACATGCCACCCTCAAATTCAAATCTAGAAGATATTTAAAAACATTACAGTGTATCCATTTCTTTACCCTGTTGTGCAGCCAAGAAAAAGAAGCCTCGTCGTTCAACTGGTCCCCATCCCGACCGGTTCAACAGATGGGACCATGTGCTCTTCCCCTTCACCTTTGACCCCTGGAGGGATTTTAGTATGTTGATCCTGTTTATGTCATAGCCCAAGTTAAACATGAAAAGAATACTGAGAAAATCATACCAACCTTTATGGTCAGATTTCATCAACAATTTTGCCAATAATGCTGCTTGACAACTGCTATGCCAAAACAGCTGTAATTGATGTGCAAAGCTGCTTATAACTCAACTCGCTCACCCACTTTAATCCTTATGTAGCTCGTTTGTAGCAGAAATTTTCATCTTGATTGTTTCTGGTAACCTGATGCATATTTGTTTTCAGAGTATGAACGCAACCCACAGCTTGGTAACTACCATCTTCTTGAGCTTCAAGACAACCCTTCTTTGGATCCCAGGAGGAACAAGGCCATCCTGCAGAAGAGGGATCTAGAGCAGTCTCAGGAACTCACTGATAGTCACCTACACAATGTCAAGCCAGACAGGAAAACTACAGTCAACTCCATGCTGGAGAGGGACCTTTTTGCTCCCACGCTTGCTGAACAAATAACATGTGCAGCTCAGGTGAGACGTATTCAGCTTGGACTCACTAGTTCCTTGATGTCAGCACAGAAACATACAAGCCTTGAACAAGCAAGCCCACATGATGAACAGAAAGTACACCTTGGAGCAGATTTCGGAACTGAACACAGTTGCTGTGTGCTTAAGTCAGGAAAGTCAAACACAAGTGAGTCAGGGATGTCGGATCATGGTCAAAATTTACCTCAGCTCAAAGTGGTGCCCAAAATGGGAGTAGGTGCTGTTGACAGTTATGGAGGAGAAATTGGGGAGAAATTCGAGCAGTATACAACTCATCATTCCGTAGAAGTAGAGTCCTTGCATCTGAGAAGAGACATCATCTCAGCTTCAGCAAAGACCCAACAAGAAAACAAAGAGAAAAAACATTCCACTATTACTGACAGAAAAATATTTGCATCAGAAAAAAGAAAGGTGGAGTCATATAGGATTTCTCAGCCTTCTAAGCATCATTCCAGTGGAGGGACAACAAAAACTCAGGGCAGAACTTCAGGATCAACCATGAAACAATCCTCAGCTCAGTCAATTCAGCCGTCGTCCTCTCAGATTCCAGTGCCTCCTTCAACATTCCAAGAAGACTGTAATACATCTGCTCAAGATCTACCCTGTGATAGTTATATTGGTGATGCTCAGCATGCTGCAGAGGCAGTAGAAAGACTGATGAATGGTGCAGTACAAGGACTTCAGACAACTGGAGATGGAATCCTTCGTAGTTTAACTGTTTTTGATCATGAAACACAGACAAGGGATCGTGAGCCTCCTGCAAATAAGAGAAGGCGGTTTGAAAGTCCAACAGAAAACCCAGATCCTTCTCATGGAGGCCTGGGACCTATTGATAGCACTACCTGTGAAGCTGATGGCTCATTAGCTAGCTTAAGGAACTGGACCTACTATCATCAAGGAAAGGGTGTGGACGCCAAAAACGAGCAGAAAATAAACAGTGCTGTAAACAGTGGAGCATCTGTCAAGGACAGAGAATCAGCATGGCTCCAGAATCATGAAAATCCATGCCTGAAGACCAGAACAGTGCCCAGCTTGTCAACGTCAGATGCAGGTAGACAGTTTCTTGTGATAAGTACTGCCACAACAGACAAGTCACAGAGCATCTCCAGCATGGTTACTGATATACACTCAGACAGAGAACAAAGGACACAAGAAGTAAAAAATGTTATTCCTCACCAAACATCTTACAGCAAACACAGTCTTTCTCCATCAAAATGTGATCTGTTTGAGTTGAACAAATACTACAAAGATGTTGAACCTATAGTGGACAGTGTAGAGTCACAGATTTTAGAGGTAGAGGGTTGCACCAATTCAGAGAGAGAAACTGATGGATATTCAAAATCCCTTGTAGATGATAGTGAATCACAGAAAGGTCCAAAGGACTTGAACACCAATGACATGCTGAAGAAGGGGGAAAAGATTCCAACGATTGGAGGTGAATGTGTTAAAGACTGTAGATTGAGTCCTGTGCAGCAAATCAAGTCCATCACCCCAGCTGTGAGTTATCAGCTACCCCAGTTAATGCCAACTCTAAAACCATCAGCAGAGTTAAGCACCAGTGATCAAACTCAAACAATGAACAAGCCAGGTTTGGCTGGAGAACGACCTGACATCCAGCCAACACTACAGCCTGGGACAGAGTTTCATCTACCTGAGCAAAGAAACAGGGTTTACTTCAATCCTCGTATGATGCATCTGTGGCCTCAGATGCAGCAACTTAACCAGCATACATATCCACAACCATATGTTCTTTATCCTCAGTCTGTTTCTCCACTTAACTATGCCCCTAGTTCCTTACCGTACCCGGTGTCGCACTTGACTGGTACCTCCGGCCTGCCTTGGAATGCACAGGCATCACTGAGTGTTAATTTCCATCCATATCAGAACTCATTGCCATCATATCCGCCAGTGATAACATATCCCACATATCCCACACAGTTCATGTCCACACAAGGAGCTGTGACTTCCGAAACTTATACCCCACCTTTGAGAGTGTCCCCTGTTTTTATGGACAGTCTTGCTATGCAGCAGCAACAGCAGAAGGTCGGGGAGCTGCTCAAACAAACAGTCTCCCAAACTATCAGTGGAAACAATGATAGTGTGGTTGATCCTGGTGTGCATAGAGATGATGGTAGCCCTCCACACCTCATAGACATTCCTTGTGTGACTCCTGTCACAAATGGTGATCACCAAAGCAAACCAAGTCAAGAATCGGACACAGAGCCAGTTATACCTTTGAAAGAAATTTCACAGTTTGATCAGAGTCTTGAAGACATATCAGACAATGATGATCTGGGTCTCGGATCAGTAGAAAAAGACACTGAAGTTCCAGAATTCAGGGAAAGGATTCAAGAGCATATAAAATCCTGCCTTGATGACCTTGAAGAATTCACACATGATCTGCATGAGGGAAGACCTGATGCTGACCTGGAGCCTGGGCTGGACCTGTCCAGTACCTACTACACCTACTGTGACGAAGTGCTGACGCCAGAGAGACTGCAGTGCTCACTTAGTCGGGGGGAGAGGACGGTGCTCCGTCAGTTTGCTGACGTTCAGAAGCAGGTGTATGAGTCTTTGCCTGACAATCCCTGGGCTGTTCGCGGTGGCGTGACTGAAGGTGGTATTGTCAATGCTGATGATGACTTCCTCCTGCAGGGAAAACCAGGTAGGAAACGAGGGACAAAATCAGTTTTCCTAGATTGTTTTTGAAAGATAACAAATCAAGCAAATTGTTATGTTTAGGGTATTTCTGTGTTGCACCTTGAAACGTCCATATATGACGAGGATATCACCAATACATGAAGACTTTTTCCAAAATCATATATATGTTATTGATAAGCAGTTTAGAAACAAGACTGTTGTAAATTGAGATGATTGATGAGCTTGTACTGTCTGTTCCAGGTGATCTGGATCACATCCTGTCTGGCATGTATGCACTGTGTCGGTCTGGGAAGAAATGGTTGATGCTTGTCCACTCTAGCGTCATCATGCAGTTGGCTAAAACAAGGTAAGCCGTCTTGGCTTAGCAACAACAGTGGTGGCCTGTGCCCCATACTGATGTGGTGAGTAACTGTGCATGAACACTAGGGGATGTACAATGTTATTGTGGCAACATGAAGACTAGGTGACTTGTACAGTGTTACTCTGGCAACATGAACCCAGTGTGACTTGTACAATGTTGCTGTAGCAACATGAACAAGCTAGTCGACTTGTGCAATATTACTCTGGCAATGTGAACACTACGTGACTTCTACAATGTTACTCTGGAAACTTAAAGCGTAAATACATAATGTTGTAAAGTGCCAAAATCTAGTATGTGGCCTGTAAATTTACAGAGATGCAGACTCGGAGCACTGTTGGGTGCAAAAGACCCTGGCGCTGATCTCCACTTTCAGGAAGCGTGGTATAGTGCGGCTTATCTCCCAGTGTGATTGTGATCGTTACATGCGCAGCGCTTACAGCCTCGGCCTGTGTGTGGCCAAGTTCCGCCAGAAGGAATTCCCTCTGCTTCGACTTAGCCTTGTTGTCTCAGGTAATAACTCTGAGTGTAAGTGAGTGAGTTGAACAATCAAGTGATCAACAGTATGAGCACTGATGTGCGCAATTGAGAAGCGATGACATGTCAACCATGTCAGAAACCCTGACCACCCGATCTTGTTACTCGCCATTTGTGGCAAGCATGGGTTGCTGAAGACCTTTTTTACCCTGGATTTTCACGGGCCTTTAATCACTGTGACTTAGCCATGTTGTCTCAACTGATCACCCACTGAGTTTTATTGTCAGCAAGGAAATTTTTATATATTCTTGGAATGGTTATTGTCATTTAACATTGACTTTGGTTACCGTGTGACACTTATTTTGGAAGTAAACTGTTGTTGATGCTCCTGCTCTACAGTATTAGAGTCGTATCTTCCAGCCTATCATGTGTGTACCAGTGCCAACAACAGGACAACAGACTCTTCAGATACCTGTACTTCAAATTAATAGTTATTGTTTATTTCAAAATAATTGTTATCATATGATTAATATGCTCTGACACACAAAGACTCTCCTTTCACCACTTATCATTTTGATGTTTTCAGAAAAGCCTGACAAAACACTTCAAGTTACTGATGGAACTCGCCAAGTTGTCTACATCCAACCTAAAGCTTTCATTCAGCAATATCTCACATCTTGACCAGCTTCCCTTCATGATCTCGTCTCCATGTCAATGCCAATGTTTTGCAGTCTGGAAAGGCTGTTGGTCACACCCTAATGGCTTATTCTCTACTGTTTACTAGTAACTTGGCATCTTGTCACAAGCACCTGTTGCCCTAGAATCTCGCTCAGGTTTCAAATCTGACTGTTCTCTGTGCACAGGCAACTTCAAGTACCATTCCCCAGATTGCTAATAAGTTAGCAGTTGAGGATGATATGATCAAAACCTTAGTTGTATCATTATTTTAGTGATGTTCACTATACAAATGGCCTGTAACAATAAACTAAATAAGCCACATGAAGTGTTGTCCCTTACCAACTCGACCACAAACCTCAGTGATATGTGAGCATTCTTGGAACTCAGTGACAGAAGGTTCAGTGTGGGTTCTCCTTGCTTTGTGTGTACACGACATGACCTTACAAGACCTCCAGTGGCTCTTGCCACGCCCCACAATGCTGTGTGTTCCTTCCACACTAGTTACATCCTGACAGTGATGCCTCTGTTTCTGTAAACCCTCTCTATAGCAATGACCTGTGATTGAATGCTAAAACTGTTGTGTGTTTCTGTACTTGTTTTCCTTCAGAAGTACAGTTGATATAAAACTGTATTGCCCCTGTGGATATAAAACTTTATTACCGCTATTGATATGAAACTGTATTGCCCCCATTGATATGAAACTGTATTGCCCCATGTCTATAAGATATCATATTGCCATTCACCGATTACTACTACTTAGGAGTTTGTATTAGTATATGAAACTGCTGTTTGGTGATTGCCTGTGAACAGTTTGTATAATTCAAAGGTGACCCATGTTTATAGTGCTGGGTATGCTTGTCATGCATAGCTTACAAGCAGTGGTACTAAGAATTACACATGGCTTCTAGTTCGATACTGAGCACAAAGTACACAGTGTTGTGTACAAACTGTACTTTCATGTCAGATATTTACAGATGTTCACAATACTAATTGACAGTACTAACTAATTAAACCTCACAAACAATGGTACCAGTATTCTCATATTCTCATTTGATAAACATTACCTGTATGTCAGATATTGTGCATGGTCAGCTGTTAATGTATGAACAAGTAACATGTTTTAGAAGGATCAAAGATGCACTTGAGTAAAAGTTAAGTGTGTCATATACAGTGATCGAAATAACGACCTGCACGTGGCTGGTAAGTTTGAGTCGGGCTGCCTGGAAATTCTCTCCACCAGCCCAATTTTAAAAGTTGACCTACTTTCAGTTCACTCTCAGGACGATTATTCCATTTTTATTGTCATGTCATATTTTGATTTTATAAAGATGAATGAAAGCTATGAGTATATTCCATAATTATACATGGACAACTCTTCAGCCAGTGAAGATAGCAATATAGGACACTAAAACTGGCTGGCTTAGTAAGCTACGCTATGATTGCATATGTGTAGTCACATGGTTCAATAAGAACAAATCAAAGACAGGGTTACTTACTCATTTGTACTTGTTACAAAATGGCGCCTTTTTTGTGAGTTATTGCAAAAAAGTAAGTTAAAAAGGTGGGCAGGCAACAGGTTACCAGTCCGGCTGTCAGGTTGAGTTGAAAAATTATTTCGATCACTGGTCGTATATACTCAGAACTCTCAATACGTGTCAAGGTCATGATTCATGTATATATTATGGAAGGTTGTACAAATATCAATTGTCTTCACTAACAGCGATGATCACCTATTTAAATATTTGTTATTGTTGTTATATGTTTTACCAGCATTGAATATTTCATGTCAACGATGCTCCAAACGTATGTTAACGTCTTTCAACTAAATAAAGGGAGGTAACTGCTTTTTATGTTGCTGTTTGCTTACTAGGATAACTTGTTATTATAAAAGTGAAACTTTTGAAAAACATTAGAGACCTTGAGAAGAAGAGCCCAGTTGGACACATTATGAAACTGTTGTTCGTTTGACTTTAATGAGAAATGCTTCATTTAGATTTTCACTACAAATATTTTGACAGTACAAAGCATGTGAAGGGTGTAAATGATAGAAAAGAGTATTTTCAATCTAATAGGGCAATTGTTCTAGCTGAAATATTGCAGAGAATGGTGTTCATCAATCAACTGAATTATATTGTAGTTTCTGCCATGACTGAATGTTTTCACAACTACCAACAAAATGCAATAATGTTAGTAATATGTGGTGAGGATTCTGGAACTGTGTCCCAGAATAATGTGAGTAATGTCACCATGCCATGCCCTAGAATATTGTTGTCATTATAAACAGACGCTCTAGCTAAGTGTTTGTCTCCCTGATATCAAAATGTATGTTTTATCTGGTTATGATTGTCGTCTCATCATGCTTGCCTTATATAGTCAATGCCGTATCAAATATTCCTTACATGGAATACTGACTCAGAGAGTACATATCACATGTAAAGAATACTAGTGTCTGAAATAATTACTGTGTCTGCAATTGAACCTTAAACTGAAATAGATATTTTTTGCCAGTGCATGAAATATTTTCCAGTTATATAAGGCTAAAACAATCTGTGTGGCTACAAGCTCAGAAATCCTGCAGTTTCGCTGCACTATAGGACAATTTACAAATCAGAAACCTGTGTATAGTGTATACTGGTATACTGTTGTGTGATCACTGTTATTTTGGAGAAAATAGCCACATTATGAACCAAAAATGCTTTGACTTATCGTGTGTTTACATGAATGCATTGTTCTATTTTGAAAATGTCATCTGAACCCTCATTTTTTCTCTTTTTACTGAGAAATCATTTCTCAAGAAGCTCAGCATGACCTTTTTTCTTTTTCTTTAAAAAAAAAACAAATGGGCAAGTAGTGTCTTTTTTCTCATAATTGAGAACTTTGAAAGAGTTCTTGTTGTGTAACTCATGACTTATGATCAACCCATTTTCAGTAATGTGTATATGGTTCTGTGTAAACACCTTAACCTTGACAGTGTTATATTCCTGGGGAGCATTAAGTACACCTTCCAGGGATAATGCTGACCAATCTCAACCTGCTGATACTAAATAGTATGCCATGTGATATATTCATCAAATGTTTGCATTACAGTGTTGAACAAAGATACATGTAACAATCATGACGTACGTGAAAAAAAGGATATGGTGATATGACTTGTATTGTACGTCCCTGTTAGTGTCTCAGGCAGTATAATCCAATCCTATAGATATTATTCTAACAATGTTTGTATTGCCCTTGTATGTCTATCAATTTGTATTACCAGGCAAGTGCTGTGATGTCGCTTGAGACAGTATTTGGTATCCCAACGTACTACCCAGTGTTCTAGATGTGTATCGGCTACTGCATTGAAAAGACTAGCTTGTCTAAGTAACTGCATTTTCATATTATCTCAAATCCAAGTGTTGAAAGTTCCAATTGGATTTAACCCTTTGGTTGTAAATAAAAGTTCTTACTGTATAATTAAGTTAAGCATACTTTGTGAAGCATAATTTTGCAAAATGTTTTTGAAACTGTCATGTTGTCCATGTCCTGACTGGTAAACCCAGTGGTCTGTTTGATAAAGAAGGTGATATTCCTCTGCAGGTTGAATGCATAGCCCTTCTACTTATTTCTATTACCGGTAGTATTTATTGTGTAGAAATCCACATGGTTGCTTCAGCATCGCCATGGTTACACCACAGGTAGATAGATCATCATATATTTTTGCATCAAATCACTTCATTCATCACCATCCAATAAGTATTGTGTTGTGCAGTTTTCTTCCACATGGTGGCAGTGGTACTGTGTGTATTTCAGTTTGTGGAAGGCCTAGGTTTATGTCAGTGTAATCTGGTGATGTGTTTCAGCTGTCCTTGAGAGCCCGTGTGACAACTGTGCCATACTCTACACTAGTCCCTGTACTAGTCCCTGTACTAGTCCCTGTACTAGTCCCTGTAGCCCTTGACACAGTGTACCTGTAGACAGGCCAGGTTCATAACAACCCAGTGAGGTCATCATGTTTTTTTATAGCCAGTTTTTGACAGTGGCCTAGCTGAATAGTTTCTGAAAGCTGCATACCTTAAAGGCCATTCTGCTGGAGATACACCATTTAAAAAAATTAGGGGATATTCCATTTTGTGAAACATAACCAATGCATATGAGAAAAAGTAATATATATCCATACAGATAAAACTCTTCCAGGGAAATACAATACAATGTCACATTTTCTCTTAATTTCTCTTATCATATGTATCTTCCTAAGATTCATTATTTGCATATTATTAATCTTGTAAATCAAATATGCCTTACTTTTTAATGGTATGTATCTGTATCCATTTAATCAGTATTTTCTCCAAACAGGAAGTATATACATGTTTGTGATCAGTTCAGTAATAAGGAAGCCTTACCACTTGTTATGGAATAGGAAAGGCTTAGAATTGGAACTTAGGCCACACTTTTTGTATTTCTTTGTTCACAGATCTTTTACAGCAATATTCCTTGGTTAGGTAGTGAAAAATATTGAATTTTTATTTAAGTGCAATTGCAGATTTTGCCTCATGAGTGTCCTTCACCATTAGCAGGCCATTTAACAAAAATAGAGCATGCCATCAGCCAATGAGCTGTTCTCCTTTCCGTCTATAACACGGTTTTAAAAAAAACAGCACTTTCACTTGGTAATGTTAAATCAGAGATTGTATTTGTTTTAATATTTAAGATTCTGTTTTGCACCAGTGCTAAATTTGTTAAAGAAAGTAGATGTTTTAAATATATGTTTATTTTTATTTATCAGCCATATTTAGAAAATGGCAAAATTGAGTTTTATTATGTATTTTTCTTCCACTGAGCAAACATTAGTCAAGGGATCTTTAAACCAAGTAATAAAATAGTGTATCATTTATGAGTGTATCCTTAAAGAACTTACATTAGGTCGATACTCCACTATATTGTGCAATGTACCATACTACTGGCAGTGTTTGTCATGTAGTTAAAATACTGCTGACTGGTCTTTGTCAAATTCACTCTCTTTACTCAGCCATTAGGAACTACTGCACATATTGATCCAGTGTCTTTATTTGCTTATATTTTCCACCAAATAGTTACAAGCAAACAGTATCAATATTGAACTTCAGGTGAACATTGTTGAGTATCTGATACAGTAAGGTGAAGGTTAGTTTCAGAAGTGATTATACATAATAATGTGTATGAAAGTAAGGGTCTTGTTTTTACTAATATGTGAAGAACGTCTTCAACCGTTTTTTTTTTTTTTTTTGGGGGGGGGGGGTGTTGTGGACTTGAAAGATTACAACAGTAATGAGTTGTGACTTGACAAAATGTGTAATGTCATTTTGAATGTGTGGTGTTGCTTGTTTTCATGCCATCTTATCGCACTGCATTCCAGATGTAGTCTATATGTAGAGATTACACCTTACTCTTTTCAAATCTGAACATATCACTTGTATTTTTGAGGAACAGTTTCATTTCCACTTCATGAACAACTTTTTTATATGTTTTAGTCAAAATAGTGTACATGTAGCATAGTGTTAATATTATTTCACTTTGGAGCTTCGATCATTTTGTACTTGTTGAAAATAAAAGTACCTTGTTCAGATATCTGTGTTGTCTTTGATATTGAGGGCCTTCAGAAACGTGGTGGCAGTTTATGAGCGGCAACTGAAAGATTTCCTTAGTCCATGCAAGAATGCGGAGCTTCCAATGGAACCCTTTTAAGAGAAAGGGAAAAAAACACTTAGTGAGGTCTATGTATGCCCTCCCCAGCTGGGCCATGGAGAAAATATATTCAGACCCGTTTGTGATGTGTTCAATAGATTAGAGTTTTCATCCATACGAACCCAGATGGCGTGAGATTTATGAGCTTTGGCTTGAGTGCTAACATTATTATTAGATCCGTGAGTCTCAAACCAAGCAAGGCAAGAGGGTTACCAGGTATGACGTTGCTGTGGAATACTCCACTTGGCGTGGTTTATTGACTTGCGTTTATCCACCGTTTGTTGGAGCTCCTAAGGCCAAATATGGGCAGATGACTGGGAACTCCACCGCACCATGTGAATACAACAAAGTACCCGGATGTATGATGTTACAGAGTATTTTCCCATTGCTCTTCAAGGGGAACTGTCGGCAAATCTAGACTTGTTTTGGTCCGGGATCGCCGAACTAAACCTAAGTTAAAGCGATGTAACAGCTTGTAGCATGCAACATAGTTGCCACGTCAGAACATTCTGCTGGTAACAATTTCAGATTGCGTACTAGTGGAATCTCTTAGATATGAATTTAGACTTGTTCTCGTCACTATATGACAGGAATAATGCCGATGTGACGTAAAGCCCAACTCCCCACTAGATCTGTGTCTTTCTCGGAGTTCTCGGAGTTCTTTGGTCAGACTTGTCGAAGACGTGGAACGGCGTTTCGCCCGAGAATCCATTTGCAGGTCGCAGCCAGGATGCGACGAGGGCAGTGTAGGCTATTAGTATCCTGACTACATCATAGTGGCTTGTATTCATGCTGATGTTGTCGATGTTTCTGCTGATATTCTGAATTCTCCGAGATTCATCACGAGCTCAGAAGCAATGTTGGTATGGTGGGTCAACTACCGAAACATATTTTGGTCCGGTATATGATAAATGACTCCCAATTTGTTGTTAGACAAATGTGTTTCGTAAACGTTTTTACATACTTAAACCCGTCAGAATCTCCTTACTCCAGCAGTCGTACGTCCAGATTATCTGACTATTTTCCGTTCCACCGATAACTTAGTTACCTGGTTTGTTTTACAGGCCGCCCTACAGCCAGCCTGTCAGGATTACTGTGTATAAGACCACAGTTGCAAGAGCGATAACTCTTATTCTACAGCCGTCCCAGTCAGTCTAAGTAAACTTCGTCTCAGTGTATTTCGTTACACTCCACCACTGAGTCTAACAAAACCTAGTAGAAGGTCGCGTCAGGTAACCGTTGATCAATCAATGACAGTCGAATCAAATGCGAGACGGTTAAATAGATTTAACCAATCAGACAATGGCTACTATTTAGGGATCGGAGGGACTTTCAAAATATTCAGGTCACCGACACAGATCTCTCCACAAACAAAAATCAGCATATAACACAGTTATTTGACCTGCAGTATATACGCTATGGGGTTTCTGTTGACATGGTTACCATTAGCTAATATTTCCGCAAGATAACATCCTTGAATATTGTCAAAAACACTATTTTCACCTACTGTTTACTCACCGTTGTCGTGGCAGTACGTACGCCGTGTGCATCACCCGGAAGCGATCGTACGCTAAATAGCATTCGGAATCGTTCGGGTACGAACGTTTTCGTGATAAAAAGTTCGTAAGGGATGTGCGAATGTGCACGTTCGCGATTTGGTAAGCTGTGTTCTGATTGGTCAATCTCAAAGGTTACCTGACGCGACCTCCCATAAGGTTTTGTTAGACTCAGTGGTGGAGTGTAACGAAAAGTACTGAGAATAAGTTTACTCAGACTGACGTCCCTTCATAATGTGCAGGGGTACAATGTGTTGTAAAAGTATGGAACAAGCCCGGCTTAAAATATCCTTTGGATTTTACCAGATCCCTCCCGGGCTGGAATAGGTCGCCAGTAATCTATGGTGGCCGAAAGATTAGACATACCTAGTCGGAAATCAGTCTTCATACTCTGAGAACGTTAGAGATCTTCACTGATGTTCGTCGCCTGTTTGTCTGACAGTCTGGAATCTTGACATTTCGCCATGATGATGCTCATAATTTCGAGTGTAAAATAAACATAAAATAGTGCAAGACGTCTGCCTATCGCGCTGAAGGCCCGGATTCAGTCCCCGGTGCAGGCACCTAGGTTCGGATCCCGAGGTCGGCACATTTGCGTAGAGTCCTCGGACAAGATGCTGAGATCCACATTGTCACAGTTCACCCAGTTGTACAGTGGGTACCCATATGCATGGGGATGTGCTTGCAAAGTGAGTTATTAGTTCATCGCGCCTAGCGCCTAACCGGCTGCATGGATGTATGATCACTACGGAGTTGTAAAAGTACGTATCGGAGAGTACGGTCGCGTCCTATGACCTGGGATAGTAAGTAAGTAGCGCCGTGAGCAGGCAGTGTGTTTGGATATGAGCGCCACATAAATGAACTACATGTATATACAAACGAGCAGAAAGAGCATGCTTGGATATCAGCGTGTACGGCACGCTGGCGGGCAATTCGGCTTGGATGCTCCCACCTGGGACTGCCTTTTGTCGTGACAAAATGCAACGTCACCATAACCAACTGTTCGGTTCGATTCCTCACAATGTGTGAAGCCCATTTCTGGTGTTCCCCGCCGTGATGTTGCTGGAATATTTCTAAAAGCGGCGAACAACCATACTCACTCACTCACTCACTCACTCACTCACTCACTCACTCTCACTCACTCGGGTGATATGAAATGTGTTGTTTGCTGGCGGACGTCACTTCGATTGAATATTGCTGAGGTCCTCCAGTCCCCTTTCCAACCTGCAGAGACTGCCACGTTGATCAAGCGCACCTCCCACACCGGATCAATGTAACTCTTCACGTTTCTGAGTGAGCCGTAGATCAGCACATCTCCAATAATCCGGCCTAATGCACACTAAATTGAATAATCGACTGTGGCATTCCCATGGGAATGGTGTTCGTGTTGGCTTCTTGTGGATCAAGGCCGACTGCTTGGTAACTTCAGTTGTCTCCTGCGGGACTCGGGCAAATGAATACGAACATGGATCGAGTTTCCAGGTTCATGACTTGGTGGATTATTGGTTCCATTGCTCATTATATCTACCACTGGTTCATCTGGTAACATTCGATACATTCACTGCCGACAGTGGGCCTTGTTACTGAACAAGGCAGAGCGTGGTAGGATTGCGTCATCCGGCACAGGAAAAAGTGAATGTTGCTCATAGCCGCGGTAGACAATCTTCAATACCCCAGAATTATGTTCTCATTTATGAAGACGGACATATTATTAATGTTATTACAACACTGAGATTCCGCGTGATGATTCATGGACATCTGGTGATATATATCCTGAATTATTTATAAAAGAAAACGGCACAATACAACCGATGTGAAAATTTTAATATGAAAACTTCAATGAGTCATGATATCGTGGAATTTGAGCTGCTTCCTTTATAAATTCAGTGTCAGTTTCTAATGGGGTGAAACCACTTTATGTGAACATGTTTATATTCTCAAAACGGAAGTGAAAGCTTCAATTCGTGGAATGATACACAGAAGACAGTGATACACTGTTCTTACATTAGGACAAGTCTTCTATCAGCGGAAACTCCGTATCTGTGCACGTACTCCCTACTACACGGCTAAATATGTAAAATACAAAACCTACAGTCTTGTTACACTGGAAAGGCACAATATTTATCTTGTACTAGGCAAAAACGCCATCCTCCTACACATTGACTATACATGCAACATACAAAATGAACAAAATATTTCACTGCAGTCCAACGCCTACACACCGGCAACATCTCGCAGAGACTAATACCCAGCTTTAGCTGACGATGTAAGCAAAGGGATATGGATGGACTTGTTTTAGTCTTCAACTGCTGGGGGCAATCACCAACGTCTCCTGAAACAAAAACAAAACAACGCATGCATGTTGAGTACTTTCATTTACAGTGTGATTTCTGTGACTGCTGTTGTGATCCGTCCGATCCGATTTATTTGCGAGTGTGATCGTTTACGCCATACTCGGTGATATTCCAGGTATTTGAACAGGTGTAAATACCCTAGTGGTTGATGTGATGAGCAACGCATTTAAGGATGCTATTTGAAAATACCGAGCAAGTTTGATGTTACATTGTAGAATGAGAAGCAGGCTTTCTACAAGTTGACAGTATTTTGCATTAGTGTATTATTGAAACATGTCTGTGTAAATCAAAGGGTGGCTTTGATGTCACCTCTCCAGTTAAGCTCTAACCAATGAAGATTTAATAATGGAAGATTCAACAGTTCCCATCTGTAAATCTGCAAAATAAGTGAATGTCTACTGGGAATGACAGGGTTGTGTTTTAAGCCAGCTTTTTTCATTCTACAATTGAGGCACTCATTAGCACTCTGATCTAACGCAGAAAAAAATGAATGTTTGGGGAAATAATGGTTAGCTTTATCCAACTTAACATCTGAAACATAGTAAGTGATAGCTACTTACTTAAAACAAATGTGTAATGTACTCCATTCAATACACATTTGACATGTAATATAAACAAATGATAACATAGTAACTGGCTTACATTCAACAATGTGACTGAACACAGTGAGTGAACAACGAGCCAGACCGAATTGCTAGTACCCTGACGTCATAGTTTGACCATCGAGTCCATTACGTCACCTTGCCATAATTACGTCATAAGTACGTCATTATTTGCTTCTACCGGACGACATTAACATAGCGCGAGGCAGAACATACCCTTGCTGTCCACTCTTAGTTAGTCTCCATCGCCGTGTGATCCGGATAGTCGTCACTGTCGTCCTGCAGAACAAGTCAGTCAGCTGGGTTTCAATTATACTATACCAGCAATATTGGCATCAGTTTTACACAGAATCATTCAGAGTTTTAAGTGATCTTTACACCGGTTTCAGACGATATGCTGGTAGTTCTTTGACATTACAACCTTGTTTGACCTTGACCTTGACGTCTTGGCGTAGGGTTTAACGCGTTTATTGAGCAAGTGACCATCAATTGCTTGATAATGTAAAACAGTTGTTAGAAACTACACCGAAACACCGTTCTCATTGTAATAAAGACATTTTTTCATCCACATATTGATGGTATCCGTATTTACTGCTCTTTCGCAGCCTTCAACCTTCGTACTGTTGTTGGTTTTTAACGTATTTCGAGTAGTATATAGTCAGGTATGGGCCAATGAACCCTGATGCTGATTGTATTTACATTTCGAAATAATGAGCCAGGTTTTAGTCCGAGCATCCCATCCCTATAACAGTCATCACCTAGTCCAGTACTTCAGAGAGTCTGCAGCAGTATCACCACTGGTTCTTTGTAAATACAATGTACAACATCACGCACCTGTTTCTCTTCATCAGTATTCTCCCCGTCACCTGAGCCTTCCCCTTCCACATCCTCTCCTGCATTTGTGTCAGACCTCCTGGAGGGTGCTGTATGAAGACAAGAAACAAACAGGTTCATGTCCAGTAGACCAGGGTCAGTCTATCTCTGCTGGCTTGTTCCACAGAATGATAAGTCTGAATAGTGTGATGAGCGACAAGGAGTTCCAGAAATGAGGATTACTTACATCAGATTATTTTGCAGGTAATGGGACAAGGAAGATACCGTCTTGAAAGAACTAATACTTTGGTTAAATCAGATTAGTTCTATTGCTATGAGTTATATTACTATGTTAAGTACATTAATAAGCTTCTCAGACAATCATGTATAAGTGAATCAATCATGACATATTATTTGACGTGTTTTTGTTGACTATTTCTGGTCTGTCCCAGCTAGTCCAGCTGTTTGGCGGAACTCCCGACCAGAAAATCCAATGACTGATGATCTGAGCAACGATCAGCGCCTTCAGGGCTGGCATTCAGGCAGGGTTGGCTACCCGAGCTGAGTATGACTAGCACATGTTGCTGGGACCAGTTAAACTTGTGGTCTTACGTGGTAGTTTACAGGGCGGCAAGTCGTCACACGTCTTCACTGCTATGCCTTCACCTGGAACAGCAACGGTTAAACACGTGCAGGGGGGCGTGGCATTACACCAACGGACAAAAATAACTCTTTCATGTGAAGTTGAATTAAAATGGCATATTTCTGAAATAATATAATGCATCTTTCAATTCATTTATCAGAGGTATCACCGACAACGATTCTCATCTTTCAGGGGCTTGTTCATGCATGCACACAGTTAGAAGTGAGTGACTAGTATGGTTTTACACCTCTTTAAACAATATTCCAGCAAAGTCATTTCGGGTGACACGAGAAATGGGCTCGATTGGGGAATCGAACCCCAATCAGCACGTCAAGCGAACGCATTATCCACCAGGCTAGCCCACACTATTAGGATGTTCACCTGGTTATGAGAAAATAACACGCACACACGTGAACAGCACAATTTTGTAGCAATCCGGCGACTATTAAACACATTTGTAACCGTCAGTGCTGCTTGCCAATGCCGGAGAATCGATGTGCATGTGCGGTTGGTATGCTGCAAACGTCGCCAAACAATGCCAGGCATTTTAATGGTCATCGAAACAAAAAGGCACCCCCTTGAAGACGTTATCTACAGCAGGGCAACACCAATGACATGCCATGGTACGGTTGCCCATGTGTCATGCCCACGTGTCATGCCCACGTGTCATGCCCACAAGCCATCCGTACCCAGATCATGCACATCCGGGACTGATTCTAAGTTGCCACATGAAATGATGGTTGAGGTAGCACGGCTTTGGCGTCCGAAACTTCCTCCAATTCCCCGATGTGTACATAAGTTTCAGTCTGTTCAAAGACATGGGTTCGAATCCCAGACCAGTACCATCGTGGTGTGACCATACGAGTCTGAGACCTGCATCCGTGCGGGATACAGTTTAAGAGAGTAAAGAAAAATAATCAAATTTATATTGAACTCTGACTATAATGTATGTTTCAGCCAGTAGCTGCCAAACTGAAAGTGTCAAGCTGAGATTTAACTAAAATATTGTTCCCAACTGCGTTAACTCCAAACATAACACACACTACTTACAGTTTATTTGACAAGGGTACAAACTACAGCGATGCAAGCTGACAATAAATTGTTGAACAAATAAGACGGTTTCCCCTTGAAGTAAATTAATTTTCAAAATTATAATATACGGCCTTTTTCGTCAGTTTGGAAATCTTTTGTAGCGATTTACATATTTCAACCAACGTTCGATAAAAACAAACATCAAAGCGAATGCACAATTCTAAATTCGGAGAAAAAGTCTTTGTAAATGCTTGAACAACGGTCCCAGTCGTACTACGTGTTTTTCGAGTCTGTGGCGCATGATGAACTGGGTGAGAGTGAAAGGGACTGCGAACATGGCCACGTCTCCGGAGAACCGGCTAGACGACGACATTAATTACCGTCCAGGACGCAGCCGCTCTCGCACTGTGATTAATCCTGTTCTCCAACGGGGATTCCAACTTTTTTCAATCTGTCAAGCCTAAAACTTTCGTACTGAATCTTTTCCCTAGACTCCAGATGACCATTTAAGTTAAATAAGGCGAAAAGTCTTTCTCTAAACCCATATATTCTCTGTAAGTTGCGATTTTTTCCGGATTCACAGAATATACATCTACGCATGTATGAAATACATTAATGAGATCAATTTTCAACAGCCAGCGTGGCACCGATGCTCCAAAACGATTCTCTCTTGTATAGAAGGCAGTATTGAGCTATAAATTCTTGATCCCTTCTAAAATACCCATTACATTATCCGTCTCTGCGGTAGATGTAGCGAACGTGGGGTGATGTTAAGTTCAAATATTAACGATGGGATTTATTGCGCTGGTACGGCTATTCTCTGACACACAGTTCTCCTATGCCGGGACTTGAACACTGCTACTGGGGCGAAGAGCGAACGCTTCTACCACTTGGCTTCATGTTCAAGGAATTCTCCGCCCGCTGATGTGAAAGTGGAATAGCGTCACTCTGCAGTCAGGTATTACAGACAGCAGGGTGGCAGGATTCATCCAGTGGTCGACATCATGAACACAGATGTTGGAATACGACAATCACCACTCAATACGTCTAGTCCGGCTGTAGACTTACCCTTGCTAAGGACTCCCTACAAGGTTTGAAGCAAAGGAAGGAACTGTATCACAACATCTGTCTCGGTCTTATTCCTTGATCAGTTCAATGATACTAATGGACTATAGCTAAAGGAGACATAAAACACAAGTAACTCACTCACCCATGACACAAGCACCACTGACACGCCATAATCGTGTCAAGAAACACCCACCCATGGTGGTCCGGGATAGAACTGGCCTTCAGGAACGCATGCTTGTCTGGAGGCAACTAAAGAGATAGCATGGTCAGGATCGCTGACTTCGTTGACACATGTAATGTCATATCCCAAATGCATAGGTCGATGCTCATGATGTTGATCACTGAACTGCCAGGGTTAAAAAGACATACAGGACACAACGAAACATAGCAAAGACCGAAGTCAGAATATATTCCAGCAATGCAACGGCTGTCTTTAAATATTCGAGTCTGGATAAGTCTGTTCGTTGTGTAGCCCCGCACTTAGCAATATTCCAGTGATACGTCGGCAGTCTGTACATAATGGCGTCTGTAATAGACAATCCATTCACAGATATCGTAAACATCGACCGGGTACTATGACTTCCATCATCAAATCACTACTCGATTTTTTCAGTCACCTCCTACAACAAGCACGATTTGCCGAAGATCAAATCTATCCGTGTTCTGGATGAGATAAACGGATAACCGACAACAATACACCCCCCTGGTGTCCTTACCGTCACATACGTCACCCCCGCTCCTTGGAGCAGGGCACTTGCACTCCCTCTGTCTGACCCTGAGTGCGGCCTCCTGCTTACACGTTGCCGTGCATTTGGACCACGAGCTCCACTCGCACCAGGATCCATTCCCTAGAATCATCCAAGACAATCAACTAAAACAACCACTCATCGCACATTTCAACAACAACAACAGCAGCAGCAACAGCAGCAACAGCAGCAGCAGAAACAGCTAAGACCATGCGGCACAGGTCCAGAATGGCCTTCTTATGGCCCAAATCTGCCGAAATCTCTTACTACTTACCAGCACTGCTATATATTTATTACCCATATAGAAAAGAGAACGCAGGAAAGTATTTCCCTTAGTAAGCCCCCAGGAGGTTATACATTGTGTTGAACGTTGATTAGCCGCTTCGGGGAATACACCATGTCATTAGTTTAAAGCAGTATGACGGAACTACTTCAATCATCTTTTCAATTCATTCAAGGCTCGAGAATTAAGTAATTACGTGATTAATATAACTCGGGAAAGATAATCTGTCATTCACCGTCACTTGTTAGGTACTGCCTAAATAGCATATGCTACTCGAGTGAATGAATCTGTGAACAAGATGCCAGATACGGACATGTACCTGCAATCAGTGGAGTTAATGGCATGAGCAAAGTCCCTCACCGTCAAGTCTGTCACCCGAACATAAGCACCTCTAGAGGTGCCACTATTGAGATCATATCCCAATAATAGGGCATACGGAGTCATGAATAACGTCTTGTTAATCGTATGGAGAGTAGGTTATTACCCTTTAAAGTGATCGAACAAATCTGCTTCTGCAGACTTGAGGGGAGTTACGCCAAAACTGAATGTGCCTGTACTTGCACAATCTAGACAGTTTAGTTTAACATCCGACTGAAGTCTAACTCGTTTGCACTACACTCAGAATATTCCAACACCGAAATGTAAAATTGGAACCTATACTACACAAATGAACTTAAGGAACACCCGAATATGTATTTACTGAAATGACATGGAAGATTCGGCTGTTCTTAACTTCTTTTGAGTAGTTAATAAGAAAATTACATTTTAGAAAATGCCTATAGAACTAAAACAAAACCCATTTTCTATCTGAATCAAATATTTATTCCTGTTCCAGAACCAGACATTGAAATTGGTTTTCATATGACGTGAATCAGCTCATCTGTTTTTCAGGATAAGGAAATGGGCCAAATGAAATTGCTCGTGGCGTATTATATTTCAAAGATGGCCTAAGCTATAGCTGCCTAGCGTCACGGCATTAGTAAAGGATGAGATTTTGATACACCCCATTATCACACATGAAACGAATTCAGTGTCGCCAATTTCAGTAATAGGTTCTTCTTCAAAGTTAAAATGGCTCTGAATGCATTTTAAGATTGTTTGGGGTCCGGTATAATTCATCCAACAAAAACCCATTCTTCTTCAACAACAGCTAGTGTCAATATTCCTGAACGTCTTAAACTGAGTTGAAGAAGCCCCTGGCGAGTACATGTTGGCTGTTATACAACTAATAGACGGATCGATCTCCAGCTGTAATCATATATTGCGTCCGTTCTTATAAGACTATTTGTTGCTATCCCACCACCTGGGTTAGGGGCTGAACCTTGCATGACGATCGTCTGTGTTCTGACAGTCGGATGCTAACAAGCTAACAGTGAAGACGGATAACGAGCTAACGAGCTAACGAGACGGCTCTTTATCCATAAGTTTACCCCCAAATACTCTTATTCTTGTTCATCCCATCTTCCCGTGACAAGGGAGGTAAGTCACACAAAGGTCGAACATAACTCTGTAAAAGCCATGGTGATGCTAGGATAGTGTCAATGTCCAGCATAGTTCAGCAAGAATGGATTGACGACTTGCTTGTCTCGGGAAGATGGTATCCAAATTACAGATTGTGTCAGTGACTTTCTAATGCACATTAGTCAGATCAGGATGTCCCAACCCTATTAGACCAACGAGGTGAGGTGTAATCTCCGGTTAAACGTTGGTTCAAGATGGTTGTATTGTCACGAGTGTTCACGTAAAGTGATTGATTGAACATTCCCCTTTAACGTCAGTTTTATAGTGTTTGCTCACAGAATTACCACGATCAGACGATTCTTTGTTTGCCTCAGTGCCTGGGTAATAACAAGTACCATCTTATAACGCCTTCAGGTATCCGGTCACTCCGGAGTCGAACCCCAGACATTCCACTCTCCAGGCAGACGCTCTGTATTGAGAGACCTACACGTATCAGGTATGACGCCATATTGAAGTTTGGTACCCAAGATCAACTACAAGAGTTATATCATAGTTACCTACCTTGAACTTTAGGTTCAAGTTGGCCAACCAATCGAATAGTTGGAAAATAGTATTTAGACTCCGGCAGCATGTATTTTATGTATGTGATAGAGAATAACCTAACCTTGACCTCTCGTCATTTTGGACACATGTGAATGTATGAACTTCAGTTTAAGATGGTGATTACTAGATCACACCTCTGTGACATACAACCGAGTGGGCGTGGTATGTGACGGGATGGTGTACTAACGTGGGCAGCCTTGCTCGTTGAAGCATTCGATCCGTTCATACTGGTCTCCGTCACACGGTTTGCCACCGTGGACAGGTGTCGGCTGATTGCAGCTCCGGGAGCGAACCTGGAATCCTTTCTCGCACCTCTCAGCTCGACAGAAGCCGAAGTTTGTCCACTCAGACCATCCACCGTCAACTGAAAATAGATAAGGAAAAGCTTCTGATTACTTCAGGAGATCATGTGTCCATACGACTTCAATTATTGTGATCACCTCAATAAATCAAATGCATTACATCAGCAGGTCGTGTCATAACGTCAGCAGTTTGTGTGATAACGTCAGCATTACATGTGATAAAGTCAGCAGTTCGTGTGATGACGACAGTAGTTTAATAGGAAATGTTTAAACATCGTGCTCTTTACTAGAAACTCATGACTTCACAGTAACATTTACAAAGTGCTAATAAAGGAATATGCCTATGGGAGTAAACTTTTTAAATACCCACTGGACAATTCTTTGATGTAATGGCCGGATTAAACCGAGAGGGCCAGTTTTCCGGGTGAATCTCAGACCGCTTGGACATTCGTATCACACGGAAAAGGGAATATATTGATATTTGTAAATTAATCAAAACGCTCACCATTTGTTTGCCTCATTGCCGCGACCCGAAATCAGTTAGTGACTCATGAGTTTAGTGATCAACAGCAAAATTTATTTATAAATTGAACCCCAAACAATTTCCAAATTCTCACAGCGAAGTTTACCCGAAGATTTTTCTTCATGTTAAAACCCCGCGTCTAGAGACGATACAAAACGTTGTCTTTAATCTCCGACAGGGGATTCAATACTGCTTCTAAGACAACTGAACGACGCACAAATTTAACTCAGTGAAAGAGAAGAGAGTGTATTGATCTAAAACTTTGGCGAACTCGTGATGAACATGTACGGTTTTAGTCTGAGAGCCACGGGGTATGTAATCTAAATAGATGGGCCTCTTTGATAAAACTCCCTCCCTTTCCACGGTTAAAGTAGGTAAAATCGACCAGTATCTAAAGCGACAATTACATGATGTCTGTCTTCAGTAGGTTCGCGAAGAGGATGCACAGACGATGACGTCGCGGGTGACAAATAGGCTGTCACGGAGGATGACGTCCAAGGGACGTCGGCGACAATACATTAATTACTTGCGAAGCCATGTTTTAAAACGGTTGTGTTTAGACGAATCTATAATGTTACTCCTGTCTATACCTAGAGATGTGAATGTATAGTGATTTTGAAAAAAACCCAAAATGCCAAGATAGGTACGTGCACTTATCGTAATAGAACAGAGACAGTTAATTTGGGGTAGACAGTCCTGAATAACGGACTACTATCGGACGGAACGAAAACAATGTACCTGTCACGGACGTATTACACTGGCTGGCCATGTTCCTGTGAGTGAGTAAGTGAGTGAAGTTACTTTTGCGCCCAGCTCAGCAATATTTCATCTATATGGCGGATCTGGACCCGACAATCAAGGGATCAACATCATGAACATCAATCTACGCTTTTGGGATACAAGAACATGTGTCAACAAGGTTAGCGACCCTGATCATCCGATCCCTTTAGTCGCCTCCTACAACAAGCATGTGTTACTGAAGACCAATTCTAACCCGGATTTTCATTGGTGATGTGAATCAGTAGATATGGCTCCACGTTCTCAAGCATGGTGGCGATTTTTACAAAACATAGTTACAATTTTTCAAACAACAACAACAAACACCAGCCATTTCTAACCGACTGCAATGTGAAACAATACGGTTCATAACTGAACTAACTGGGTTTCCCTTTTTACCTGGGCACGGCCTCCCTCCATAGCACATGAGGGTTTCCTTCATCTTCCCCACACAATCCTTTCCCCCGTACAGTGGACGCGGGCTGTCACATGACCTGGTCCGCTGCCGTGTCCCTTGTCCACAAGTCACGGCGCACTTGGACCAGGAGCCCCACAAGGACCACCCTCCGTCCTCTGAAACAGACGTGAAATCACCTGTGTGAGTAACCGGCTCAACCGGAAGCATTCGTAAAACATCTCCGACAACACCAGCACTACCAATATCATCATCATCAACAGCAATACATCATCATCATCATCATCAACAACAACAACAAAAACAAAAACAAAAACAAACGGTATCAAAAGTGATTGAGTAGAATCTTTTACAGCTTTACCGATGTACTGTATAGCACTACAGTGGGCATGGGACACTGGTTTCCCGAATTTGGTGCGATGAATCAATGCCTTAACAAAGCTGCCGAAACAAATATAATCCATTTCATGCTGCAAGGCTGTTCCGTGAGTGGCCGGATGTTCCGATATTTTCAGCAATGATTTCAGGGAGACGAATTCGGGACTCTCTTTTAATTCACACAACCTTAGGTCCCTTTCACAACTGAGGTAAACTGATGTACACTGGGATATCGCACCAGCGTAGTCGACTGACTTACTTATGTCCTCCACAACGATAGCGAACGCGATCGTTTACCACTTGAATCATAAATACATGTGCCAGAACACGTACTTAACGGGATCAGGTTCGGGTGGTCAGGCTCGCTGACTCAGTTGACACAGGACATCGTATTCAAACTACGCAGATCCATGACCATCACTGGATTGTCTGATTCAGACTCAACTATATACAGACCGCCGGCATATAGATGGAGTATTGCTGAGTGCGAAGTTGAACAACCCACAAACAAACACAACGCATAGGAAAACTGAGGATTAGGAACACTATTCCACACCCCTCATTTACAGATAGAGTCAAGTATTATCCGTGTAAAAATGGTAAACAAAGGCAGACATTTAATCAGGTAATCTGATTCATACCATCCTGATCTCTGTTTCACTGATGAAAACACAAACATGGCTTTCAGGAACTGATATAATAGTATTACGCTAAGTTTGCATTCGCCTGGGGGTATCGGGCAGATATTCCAAACCAAATAACCACGCTTAGCAATTTTCCATGTTCTATTTTCCTTGCCCAAAATTCCTACATTCCTCTATTGCTATTTAAGTCCTCTAATCAAATTAGTTTTGAAGCTAGATTCGTTAATATCACTGGACATCGAATTCGTGTTTACTTTGAAACCTGCGGAGGTGTTGGTGAAATCAGGCCAGTGACAGTAGTAGCTATGCCTGTGTTGTTTTTGATTGTTTGGAGCAGAGAGGTAGCCTAGTAGTTAAAGCGTTCGCTCGTCACACCGACGATCTGGCTTTGATTCCTTTTATGGGTACAATGCGTTAAGCCCATTTCTAAAAGTGGCGAACAACTCAGTCACTCTGATTCTTTGACGATGTTCTCAGCTGTATTTTGGACAGCTATATGGAAGGCGTTTGTAAGTAATCGAATCTGAATCAGACAACCTAGTGACTGATATCGTGAACAACAAACCTAAGGGTAGGATGGCACATGGTCAGTCAAGAGAACGAGTGAGACCTTCCGTATTACTAAATCACCTCGGATTCCTGTGTACCAATTCCGGCCCGAAATGTTCATGAGGAGTTGCAGAGGAAGTGTTGTGTCGGTGACAGTATGGTGAGTGAGTGAGTTTAGTTTTACGCCGCACTCAGCAATTTTCCAGCTATGTGGCGGCGGTCTGTAAATAATCGAGTCTTGACCAGACAATCCAGTGATCAACAACATGAGCATCGATCTGCGCAATTGGGAACCGATGACATGTGTCAACCAAGTCAGTGAACCTGACCACCCGATCCCGTTAGTCGCCTCTTACGAGAAGCTGAGTCGCCTTTTATGGCAAGCATGGGTTGCTGAAGACCTATTCTTCCCCGGGACCTTAACGGGTCTCGGTGACAGTATAAGAGACTGTATAGGACACAGTAAGACTGAAGCACAGACAACGTTGACAATGGAGTTTCCTTAGTTCTTCTTAGAAGACTCAGGTATTCACTCTGTCTAATCCCAACCAAGCTCGTCCTAAGCTGGGAAATGTAAGGCTTCGCACTACATCTGCACAGACGGTGCTTCAGTCTTCGGAATTTAACATATCACGATGATACTCACGTGGGCATCTGACATTTTGGCACTTTTTGTTGCTGTTGGCTGGGCCCACGCAGTTTTTCCCCCCGTGACTGGGAGCAGGGGAGTTGCAGGCGCGCGTCTTCCGCTTGACCCCCTGTCCGCATGTGGTGCTGCACAGCGAGAACTCTGACCAAGCACCCCAGTTACCATCAACTGCAACGTTAACGTCCACATTTCACATCAACGACTCGCCACATCGTCGTCATTACATAATAATGTTCAACATCGTCTAAAATGAACGTCACTTAAAGTCAGAGGCCATCGTCCATAACGAAGTCTCTGGTCAACGTACTAACGACATCTTACATCAATGTTGATAACGACACAGTAAGCCAATGACGTATTCTCGTGTACTGGCACCCTACTCATCCATCGTCTGCCATCCGCCTGGTCTTTACGAAGGGTTCAATCGTACAATCGTCCGACAGGTATATCATGGCATATATCATATCATACTGTACCTTTCAAATGACTAACCCTCCGTCCCTTAAAGCAAGAATAGACTTACCCGGACATGGTTGTTCATTGCATGTTTGATTGTTCTCCGCTTGCCCAGGACAGACGAGTCCACCATACGCAGGAGGGGGGTAGTTACATTTTCTCTGACGGATCCGGAAACCACGGTCACAGGATAGTGAGCAAGGTTGCCATGGAAACCAGGGTCCCCAATTACCATCGACTGAAAACAACAATAAACAACAACATTGGCACACAAATTGGCGGAAACAGAAAAATGTCAAGCTGTTTCATGTAATCAAGTCGCTTCCTTTACACCCGAGTAAAATACACAAACAATACGGTTTTGAAGAAATGCGTGGCTTTCCCCTTTAGTGTTTAGCGGAAAAGAAACAACAGTGTCGCGATACCGGAAGTACACGGTGACCAGTCACGGACAGTGAATACAGATGGACATGTGCCGGGCTGTGTAGGTTGAACGTAGGTCGGACAGAGCGTGGTGGTTGGGAAGGATTGTGCTGGTTAAAATCGTATGAAATATTTTTGATGGCCAGAAAGTGACAGCTGGTTTTTGCGCCAAACTTGCTGAAGATCACACACATTTACGAATGAGCAAATATATATTGCTCACCACGGCATCAATAATGTTTCCGTTTTTCGCCTTGAAAACCAGTAGCCAAGAATTCTAGGATGTGCCCATGAAGAGCCATGCCAGAGATCCTGATAAATATCCGTTATAAATCACAAAGTAAATGACTATTACGGCTGAAAGCTACTTGTTGCATAAAAATGTATTTCTTTCAGTACAGTCAAAATCTAATAGCTATGGCCTCAATCATAATATTTACACAAGTAAAATCAATCGCTTGTTACACTGGGACACTTGGGAATGGTATTCACATCGTTGTAATAACCCGAGAGAGTGACAGAGAAGTGGGTGTTGGGGTGGTAAAGGTTTCACGCCGAGAAATGGACTCACACACTTTATATCAATGCACAGAATCAAACCCGGATCTTTCAAGTGTCAGGTGAACGCTAAACCTGCATAGCTAACCAAGGGCCGTGGGCTGAAACGGGAAGCGTTCTTGACATTTCTGTGCCAAGAGGACGCGATCATTGGTAAACATGTTACTTGGTGCTACATCTCTGCAAACATACATCATCAGAAGCAATTTCCCCTCAGTTCCTAACATAATTCCCATTTTGAACTCCAAACATAGCCGGCACGTATAAAGAAGTATAGCACGTCCGCCTAACAGTGCCCTCTCAAATTGGACAGAAACTCATTAAAGGAGCTTTTATGCCATCAGAAGCTGTGATGCAAGATCTGGAGCCTGCGTTACGCTAGTCATCGAAACTATCGATCCTGGAGCCAAAAAAGCTTCATCGACCCAGTTCACTCGAATATCGATCCTATCGCGTGAACTGTTTCTGAAACGCGCCAAAAATAAGCTGCATCAGACGACATCCGGTTGAAATGTTTGCGTCTCCGTTAAGACTGATGACGATGATTTATTTTGACAGTTGAACTTCCCTTCCTTATTTATGTTAGATGTTGATTCTTTATGTTAAAGGGGGTCGCAATTTCAAGTCTTCCTTCAGTGAATAAAGAATGACGGAGGTCGCTTTCGCCTGGAATAGATTTCAAAACATAAAGTGCTAATGAATACCCATATTTCCTCTCGCGTCGAAGCTTTAAAATCTACTGGAGAAAGTATACATGTTTACCTTAAGATATTTAGGAGTTATTCTGGAATTTATACTCCTTTTATTGAGATTGGTTTTGCATGAAAACGCCAGTTAAGTTTTTACAAATAACGCAGCACAAAATTCATGAGTAACTTTTCCTTCTAATCGATTACTCTTGTTACAAAAGTATACATTCTTTTTACAGAATTTTTCATGGAACAAAATGTTAACTTTCTGGAAAAGTCAGACAGTAATCAAAAGGAATTGAAGCAACTCTAGACGCGCGTACACATTTAATGACAATAACCTTAAGGGCGTCTGTCGTCACGGACGAACATATATCAGCAGAATATGAAATGACTGATACTAGGTTTTCGCCTGAAGACTACCAAGCCCAAAAACATTTACTTGAAGCTGTTGTTTGTATAAAGCATTAGGTAGATCAACCATGCTATGCATACCAATCTCTGCAGCCAGTTCTCAACATGTAAGGCCCTTCATCGATCTCCCAGTCTCAGAGCTGACTAACTGGGAGTCTGAAGCCTAGCTAACGACGATCGAGACTAGATTCTGGGAACTGTTTCTAAATCCACCCACTATGCCAACTCTCCCGAGCAGAGCAAACAGTCTAGTAGCTTCCAGCTTTCATCCTAGGCCCCAGATCTGGTCGCATATCAAATTTACTTAGTTTCGGGTCAATCCGGGTCTCTGCAGCTTCAAAGAGTTTCAAATGTCGAAACATGAGTTTCAATTTCTTGACTGGGCATTGATTATTTCAATGCATTACCAAGTGCCGCCATGGTTTAAAAACTCAAAGCAGGACCCCAAGCACAGGCTGTCAGTAGCTGAAACAGATTTTCAACTCAGATGTAGGCGCAGTTATTATTTTCCCAAAAACAAATTAACGTACTTTTTTCTTTTGAAATTGTCGCTCGCTAAATATTAGAAACATGGCTAGGCCAGTAAATTTGCCAAACTTTGTTGTGCAGAGTTGCGACCCTTAGTCGTGCCATGATCCGCTGATCGTGGTTTCTGACTACAGCTTCTCCCTGTTCTATACGTCACTACCTCCATGCTTCTAAAGGCCGAGCCATAGGTGGACCTTTGGGATAGGCAACTTAAGACCGCTGATTCTGGGTCTGAATCCCAAATTCCTGCTGATTATGATCCGTGTCAACAACATATCGCTGCAGATGAGAATCAACAAAGAGGTGACCGAACTTGCTTTCTTTCATATTAAATTATCAGGACGCAACTTGACGAATCCAACTATGTCCCTAAGGCCATCCAGATATCTATAGTCGCGGGGTGCGGAGCTCGGTTCACTCCGTCTATAGGTTTGTTTCCAGGTTTGTAAGCACCATGTTCGTGGGTTTCCCAAAAGTTGAATAGTCTCAAACCTGCATTGCTTCGGGCTCTCCTCCCACATCAAACAGACACGCCGCCATAGAATCCTGTTAGCCCCAACTCTCCCGCCGCTCTGCACAAGCAGACTGAAGTCTAGACAAGTACGACATAGTCAAGCCGCGAGGCTACAGTGCGATAACGTGGACGCCATGTTGTCTCAAGAGTACCTAACTCCAAGAACAATTACAGTTTGTCTCGGGGCAAGACGCGAGTCTTGAGTAGTCAAGACAGAATTGACATCTATCCCTCCCAAGACAGATCTGGTCCTCGGTTGCGACCCCAATAAAACCTACAGTCAGAGTCAGCATACCCCTTCCTGCACAAGACTGTCTCCTCCGTGTCCTTTGGCCCCAACTACAATATGGCTGTGTCTTTGGTCATTTTATCTTGCTGACTCTCCAAAAATATTCCTTGAATATCCGTAGTTAATCAGCTTCCATCGATCTACCATCACTTTCGTGTCATTGGGGATTCGGCAGGAATCGCTTGGGGTTGATTCTTGATCAATTGATAAATATAGACCGTAACTTTTTAGTGTGGTTAAGCTTCAATTCTTGTTTCTCTTTTTATTCACTGGAGGGCGGGCAAGACTCCTAAATAATTCCGCTACTAATGAATACTGGATCTACCAGATTATTCCAGTACTGACAGAACGGAAGCTGAAGCGTGAATTTCAATTTCCTTAAAATATAAAGAAAAACCAGTAACGGTTCGATGATGAAGGTGCGGCGCGGTGCAGAGAAGCGGCGGTTCGTGTAAACCAAGATGAAGTCCTTTGTACTGGGCGTGAGATTAATCAAGCCGTCGCTGGATTGAGTTTACTGCTTACAGGAATTAGTTACGGCAACAGTGGATGAATGACTACCAGCATTTTGATTCTGGTACCATCATCCAATGATATTTGAACATATTCCATTTCCATCTGGTTTCCATCATGGTGGCCGTGACTAAATGAAGTTGGCAAATAGGGCCCCTGTTCCTGACCTATGATCAGAACCACATTCAACAAAACGACTTAACGAAACGGTCACAAGACGACCATAGCTGAGTATTTTCAACATCGGTATACGATAATCCTTGTTAAGGTCGCCTTCTTGATCGGCCTCTTGGCCACTAGAGTGATCGGAGCTACAACGTTTAACACAAGCTTGTTAACAATCTTTAAGAGGGATTTGTGACTAGTTTGTTTGTTTGTTTGTTTGTTTATTTGTCTGTTAGTTTGTTTAAGGCCACACTAAGCAATATTCCAGCTATATTCTGTAAATAAATATCTGGACCAGGCGATCCAGTGATGAACATACTTCTGTGCAATGAGTCCATGAATGTTTCCATGCACCTTATACTAATAACGGTGTCATAGAGCTAGCCACACTGAGATACCACACCACTATCTGTTAACGATAAAAAATCCCTACGTGGCTACCCCACGCAGATATTCGAAGCCGACTGATTCTTCCTTACCTTAGCTCCTCAGTGCCAGCCTAATCAGAAACAAGCTTGGCCCGACCGAGAATCAAACCACGACTTTCCGTCCTCATGTTGATGTTCTACCCATGAAACCACCGGCGGCCCTCAGACACCGGTCATATGATTCCAAGGAAGGACACATTTGTTGTCTCTTGATCCACAAATGAATCCTTGTGCCACAGATGATGGATGACATTACTGAGTATATGATGTCGATCTCTAGGCACTAAGATAGCTCTATGAGACCACCCCCATTAGCCAGGCGTGACGAAACGAGCTGTCCAGATAAAAATGACTGAATGAGGGTGGTTTTACCCTGCTTTTAGCACTATTCCTGCATTATCAAGATGGGGGATACGAGAAATGGGCTTCACAAATTGTACCCGTGTGGGGAATCGAACCTAGGGCTTTCCAGTGACGAGCGAACACTAACCACCGTCCCTGCCCAGATAAACACAAAGGAACGGTTACACATCGGTTTGCATGAAGCCAGGTGTTTGAAAGAGACACAGAAGCTGTGATGCCGAGCTCCTATAGACTCGGGTCATAGGCTCACCTGGACAGTAGAAGTTGACCATGCATGGTTGGGACTGGACGTTCTCGTAGTCGTTCCTGTCGCAGTCATCACAGACCTTGAACCTTGACCTCCAACCTGCTCCGCACGTGACGCTGCACGGACTCCATGGACCCCAGCGAATCTTCTCCCTCTCTGGGTCTGAGTAGGAATCTGAGGAATACATGATAATACTGTTTAATAAGCGCAAGAGATGAGAGGACAGTACTGTAGGAGCCAAGTTACTGAGGACATTACTGTAGGAGTCAGGAGAAAGAGGACATTACTGTGGGAGCCAGAGAGAGAGGACATTACTGTAGGAGCCAGGAGAGAGAGGACATAACAGTAGGGGCCAGGAGAGAGAGGACATTACGGCGGGAGCCATGGGAGAGAGGAAATTACTGTAGGAGCCAGGAGAGAGAGGACATTACTGTAGGAGCCAGGAGAGAGAGGAAATTACTGTAGGAGTCAGGAGGGAGAGGACATTACTGTGGGAGCCAGGAGAGAGAGGACATTACAGTAGGAGCCAGGAGAGAGAGGACATAACAGTAGGAGCCAGGAGAGAGAGGACATTACGGCGGGAGCCATGGGAGAGAACACATTACAGTAGAAGCCAGGAGAGAGGGCATTACTATGGGAGCCAAGAGCCAGAGGAGAGAGGACATTACTGTAGGAGCCAGGAGAGAGGACATTACTGTAGGAGCCAGGAGAGAGAGGGCATTACTTTGGGAGCCAAGAGTCAGAGGAGAGAGGACATTACTGTAGGAGCCAGGAGAGAGGACATTACTGTAGGAGCCAGGAGAGAGAGGGTATTACTATGGGAGCGAAGAGCCAGAAGAGAGAGGACATTACTGTAGGAGTCAGAGAGAGAGGACATTACCGTGGGAGCCATGAGAGAGATGAAATTACCGTAGGAGCCAGGAGAGAGAGGGCCTTACTGTAGGAGCCATGAGAGAGGACATTACAGTTGGAGCCAGGAGAGAGGGGGCATTTCTATGGGAGTCAAGAGCCAGATGAGAGAGGACATTACAGTAGGAGCCAAAGGAGAGAGGGCATTACTATGGGAGCCAAGAGCCAGAGGAGAGAGGAGGTTAGCATACGAGTTAGGAGGTCCGTCCCAGACAGGTAGTTTCAGGAACAATATACTGCCGAATGCATTAAGCAGCCGTCACTCTTTCACATGGCCAATTGAAAATGCTGAAGATTTGTCAAAGCTGAGCTAACACAGCAAGAGCTTCACATTCCTGTTTAGTTCCGACAGTTCAACGATATATCACCGCATGGAATACATAAAATGACATTCCAATTTATACATGCAGTTCTCGTGACATCCAGAATATGTAATAAAGCTGCTGAACGTAGGGGACAATCACGCACTGTTTTCCCGTTAACATCGCGGCCTTTTCTAGTGGAGAGGGAAATCTCAACTCAAACTGAATTACCTATAATATGTCCCTCGCTGCTTCAACTGCCTGCTTGGTAGGCGAACAATTCCACCTCAGGCTAACAGATACTCTGCCTGTTCAAGACATTAATAAATCCTTACCCCTTGTCATGCTGAAATAAATTCCAACTAAATGACGTGACTCTCGGGGGGTTGCCTTCAACTGGGGATGGAAGGATGGGAAGCGAGGCTCTACCGAGGTCTCGAATAAAGCCTTTGGACGCTGATAAACAGCTAAGTGGACTGATTTAAACATGCCAGGATATTATTCGGAGGAGGAAGCACGTCTGTGAATTCTAGAAATGCCTAAGTGATTGAGTGAATCAGTGGAATAAATGAGTGGCTCGATCTACCCTTAGAAGAGCCAACACTTGTGCCACTGTGCCATGTCCCTGTCCCGCTTATGTGAGTGAGGTAGTGAGTTGAGTTCAACGCTGCTTTCTTCAGTAGTCGGTATGTCAGTGAGTGAATTCAGTTGTACGCCGTACTCAGCAGTATTCCAGCTATATGGCCGCGGTCTGTAAGTACTGGAGTCTGGACCAGACAATCCAGTGATCAACAGCATGAGCATCGATCTGAGAAATCGGGATACGATGACGTGTGACAACTAAGTCAGCGAGACTGACCGCCTGATCCCATTAGCCGCCTCTTGGGAGCATGGGCTAGCTTGACAAGCATGGGCTAGCATGTCAAGCATAGGCTAGCATGTCAAGCATGGGGTACTCACTTCTAACCTGGATCTTCAGTACAAGACATGAAAGATGAAATCATTGTGAAGACCTGGCCGGTTACTAATAGATGTCACTGACATGTGTAGACAGAATTCGTTATTTCGGATCAATCCCGATCTTCAGTAGAACAGATGGGGTACAAGTGGGCATAGCTGCTAAGAATGGGACTTCACGTGTTATTTTTTTACACCTGTAATTAAAATATTTCATGTTATAGTTCTAAACATCTACTTGTCTTATATTCGTAGACTTTGATGTGCGTGGCCTGACCCAGTGGATAGTCCTGGGTTTGTATCTCCGAATGAATACCACAAGCTAATAACAGATCCACAGCGGCGTAAAGCAAGCTTCATTTATGTCAACTTACACGATACATCAGTTCTCTTGGACGGTTCATACCACGACTCTTTGGGTTTGACGACGACTACCGGCTCAGCTGTCTGCGTCTCCACTGTAGGGTTCACCTTCTTCTCTTTCTTGGGATGTTTTTCCTTTCGTAATTTCTGCAGCTTCTTCTTTTGGCGCTTGCTCTCCCTGTGTGGTTTTCCAGCACACGGAGTACATTTGAACCGGTTCTTTCCCACTTTTTGCTGAAAAACACGTGTCCTTTAATTTACATGATCTCATTTGAAATTCCATTTGTACTGAAAATAAAATCACACGAATTTGAAACGACCGATTCCCGTTGCCATGAAATGTTCCGCCTCACTAGAGACACATTGACGTCCGTCACGAAGTAAATTAAGGAACAATCAATCCTAGAGAAATACTTGGGCGTCATAAAATCCTCGTTTGCAAGGAATAGGCAATAAGTGGAAACATTTCAGTCGATTTATTTGGGTGTTCTCCGTGCTTGCAATACTAAATAGCTTTTTACTACATATCAGACAAATTACCATCAAGACTAGTATCTAGTATCTAATATCTAGTATCTAGTTTACTCCTTGGAGTAGGGATGAATCGTGACTTGCATCAGGGTCATGGTCCTGGCCTTGAACGGAAGCCGAAAACGACCTACATCGATACAGTTTAATGACACCAGGGATCAAACCGGGGTGGATTCGAGACCAAGACCCGCCGAAAATGACAAGGGAGTTAGTGAATGAGTACGCCACCTTTATCAATATTCTAGCAATATCACACCAGAAATGGTGTTGCACCACTCTGGGGAATCGAACCAAAGGATCTTCGGAGCGATGAATGGACATTTAACCACTAGGCCACCCCACTGCACCTTAGACTAGACACATCGACTAGACACACAGCCCTTGACAGTGATTTGCGGCACTTTAGACGAGACTGGGCTGCAGCAGAAGCTGATACTACGTCATCGACAATACATCGCTTATCCCCCGAGATGCATGATGATGTTGCAGCCAAGGGAGCAACTTCCTGTACCTTTCTGAGGGCATATCCACCCCACTTCTGGCAACAGGACGCTGAAGTATCGAACGACCCTTTCCGGACCAGACCTGCACACTTCCCGTTGGCCTTGACTTTCCGGAAACATGTGATCTTTCCTGCAACATATCACAAAGCAAATGACCTTGACGTAACATCCGAGTGACCACGAAATGCGACGAGAGACGGCGGTGTTGAAGCCACCGTTCCTATCTGAACCACACGGCTAGACACTAATTAGATTACTAGTGGCCTCAGGGGAGAATTTATACCATTGCTGTCTATACGTGCCCATTATTTAACGGATCAAGAACATTGCTGAACACTTAAATACAGGCACAGATCCATCTGTCATCATTGGCTGGTATCCTAAAGGAGGTAAAGGCTCATACCTCCCCACTTTAAAAGAAATCTGGAAGTGTATTTCACTAACACTGAGATAAAGGAAGACTTGCGGCCGAGTCATTAACTAAGACATGATGGCGGTCCAGCCACAGCGCCCTCTATGATACAGTCAGTAGACAGTTGGTACCATACATATGGGATTATTCTGACACAACCTCGGTATTGTATTAGATAATATCTAGTCCATATTTGGACGGCTGAGACGATTTAGTCATCTGGGCCGGTAGCCGAGAGTTGACGAGAGTTGACGAGAGACAGCATGATGGCCATTCACCATATAAACGAATCTGGTTTTACGCCGTTTCAAGCAAAAGTCCAGCAATATCAAGAATTAGATGTAGTGTACACATGTTGGGGTTCAACCCCGGGTCTTAGGCGTGATGAGGGAAGGCTGTGACCACTAGTGCGTGCCCATCATCCTCGTTTGTGAAGTTACTAAACCAGAATAGATATGACATAACTGTATAAACAATACAATCAAAACATGCTTCGCACAAATGTAGCATGAATAACTTTCTCTGCTCCCCTATTAATAAAGTTAACTCGACCTACCGTTTGACCTCTCGGGCAATGGATATGCAGAGTAGCTCAGGTCAAGCTGAACAAAGTATTTTACACAGTATTAACAGTTGAGGGAGGTAAGTGTTTATGTCCATTTTCCAATCCCCTGACGAAGTGGCAGCCGCTTCCACCATCCATCGATGATTTTGAAGCTTTTCTTATTGATTTAGCAAAACTTCAAGTTATCCTACAAGAAGGCTTACGTTATCAAACAATTTAACATCACAGGGTTTTTCTTGGTTTACCCTTTTCAAATACCATAGTGGGTAGTTATAATACTTAAAAGAAAGGGATTCTGACTCTGAAGTAATTAGGTCACATGTTACGTTAGGTTCGTGAACATTTGGGAACCGCTTGATGGCTTCCTTTAACGCCAAGCGATCGCACACGCTACCTTCATATCATAACCCTTCACAAAAAATGAGGCAAAGATGTATGCTGAACATATTGCAAGCATATCGATCATGAAACAAGTTCTTCTTACAGTTCAGCACAAGTTAATCAAGCAAAATTCTTATCTAAATGCATCAACGCCGACGGCAAGACGACCACATCGTTGTTCATGGTGCGTCATCAAATGGCAACGGCTGCAACAGCACGTAGCTATAGCGAGGCAATCCCTCATTTTAACAGATGCCGTATCATGGTACTCCAAAATGCATGATAAATAGTGTCAAATATGTGCTACATGATTGAAATATTTTTTGCCATTACTTCTTTAATAACTTGAGTTAAAAAACGTGTTTGCATCTTCTTGTATGGTGGATGAATAGTTGGAACGCGACCGGGTATCCCTAATTTTCTATTTCTTTTATATTTAAAGGGGTGAGGAAGGGTGGGTGGAGGGGCAGGGTTTGGGGTGGAGAAGATATTGCTCTTGATTTATTAGCTCCAGTTTATAGAATGGGCGAGTGTAGTTTTGTTGTAGGTATATTCCAGCACTATTCATAGGTGACTACTGACTTACGACCTTCACGGCGCGGGTGGAGTAACTATGATTAAATCCGCACCGAGAGGCTGAGAGTCGTTACACCTCAATGGAAAAATACCCTTGACTTCCCCTCCAAATTCAACATATAAGTCTGCAGACAACGAAACCTCGAGAGAATCATGGATATGATTGGTTCTCAGACCCCAACGTTAACCGTTGACAGACAGATCTGATGTTGCTCTGATGTTGTTCTGATGTTGTTCTGATGTTGCTCTGATGTTTTGTTTTGATGTTGTTCTGATGTTGTTCTGATGTTTTGTTCTGATGTTGTTCTGATGTTGCTCTGATGTTTTGTTCTGATGTTGTTTTGATGTTCTGATGTTTTGTTCTGATGTTGTTCTGATGTTGTTCTGATGTTTTGTTCTGATGTTGTTCTGATGTTGTTCTGATGTTTTGTTCTGATGTTGTTCTGATGTTGTTCTGATGTTGTTCTGATGTTTTGTTCTGATGTTGTTCTGATGTTGCTCTGATGTTTTGTTCTGATGTTGTTCTGATGTTGTTCTGATGTTGTTCTGATGTTTTGTTCTGATGTTGTTCTTACTGAGTGTGGCGTAAACAACCATGCATGTAGGTCCGGGTGTCTGTGACGTGAAAAACAACGCTAGTCGAGATGTCTATGTGACACCTTCATCACATAGAGAACTTAGTTTTCAAACCTCGTGGTTTTAACAGACTATGTGTACCGGATGAACATATTTTGACAATGGGCTTGGTCTGAACAAGTTGAAATGAACGACAAGCCAACGGTAATTTCATACATGGTGGACATGACGCTATAATTGGGGGAGGAATACTATAACTGGGCGAAACCACTTCCGTGTTGTGCAGGGAAGCCCCACTGAGACAGTATTAGTGGGACGACCTTCAAACATAAATTGTTTGTAAGACGAGTCTAACGACAAGCAAGAACAACATTACAACAGAACATCCATTCAATATATATCATGATACTATTAAATTGCCTTTTTTCAGGTTCAACACAAAGTGTGCATATCTCCAATTTACAACAATACTGCTGGGTAAATGAGTGAAGAATATATCCATGTTGTTGAACACTGATACCACATGGCCATACAGCGGCCCTTAATAATCCGAATGTAGAGTAAGTGAATGTTATCACCTTGCTCAACAAATCAATCCATATAGATATGACGGGAAACGACCAACAATGGAATCCGGGGATGAGACAGTTATTTGATGTTATGAGCAGTCACTGATCCCATCTACTCTGTCTTCAGATCATGTGTTGTTACGGACCCATCCAAAACCAGAAAACATACACAGGAGTTGTGGTGGCAGCAAGAACATAGAACAAGGTATAACATGTCAAGCAAGACTGGGCTCCTAACTTTGGGGTCAAGCTGGGATTGAAACCACCCCAGCAAATGTTTAGTCCCAGCTTGGTTCTACAGCAGAAGTTTAATTTGGTTTTCAGCAGAAGTTGTCAAACCTTTGTATATGGAACGAAGAGGTTGTGTGTGAAAGAACCACCATCATCGGCAACCGTACCTTTGTTCTCGTATTTCTTGCGTGCTTGTCTTAAACGAGTTTTTTAAGCTATAAATTATTCTCCACTAGTTGACACTCCCGCCAAATAATCCTCTCCAGACTCTAAGTGTTCCATTCCTAATCCATTCACGACAGGTTTAAATCGGGGAGAACGTGTCCCCCTCGGTGACAATACAAACAACAAGATTCAAGTTTATTGTTTCCAAGACTCCCGTTCTTCCAGTACTGCAGAATAGCACGGAAGTATCGATTGACAACAAGGCTTAATTAGCACTGGAGGGTTAATGCATTCAAGTGTGCTTAATAATTGAGTTTGGTCTGATTGATGTGGCTGCATGTTAACCCCTGTGCTGTTGGGTTTCGTGACATATTACACATGATCATTGATTTGGGGTTCGCCACTACTTTGAATGGCACGAACAAAATAACGTCAGTCCTTTTTACACTTGGGAAAACAAACAGACCGAACCCATTTACAGGATGACAAAAAAGTTATAGAAATTACTCAGATCGATTTTGTATCGCCTATATCAACTATGTATATATAAATAAAACATCATCTCCCTGATTGAAGTCAATATGGTCATTGGTTAGAGTAAATGCATGCTCATGTATGTTTGATTTTTAATGGTACAATATTTGATGAAATTAGATGAAGTTTCATCTCCACAAATGGTTATGATTTAAAAGCTTACAATAATGAAAATAAATATAACATTCAAATGGCTCCTATTTGGTTCTGTTACGATGATTTTGTCGGCTATCATAAATGAATGAATTCCGAGGGATAATGTAGTAAAGCTCGCTGTTATCGTGTCCCAATTTCGTAGATCGATGCTCATGTTGAGGTGACTGGTCCTGACTTGATTATTTACAAACCACCGCTGGAATACTGCTGAGTGCGGCATAAAACTAGACTCATACACTCACGCGTTTGCCATCAATATCACACCTTGACAGGGAATCGGAAAGTAATGCACGGGAATGCCCACAAATCTAGTTTCAGGGTAAGTCAGCGGATCCTGACATTTCCCAGGGACGCAACTACTCCTCCGAATATTACATCGGGAGAGTTACAGACACCTTGGTTATGCATGAAGACCTTGAATGTCTCTGTTCTGCCACGGTAACCTGATCTCTGATGGATCAATACTCGTGTCTCTTCGCCAATGAAAAGATTGTCTGTGTTTGTGTACAAAACATTAACAAATAGGCAAAATGAACAGATACATAATACTCAAACTAAAGGCGTTGGAATAGGATGACTTATGTTTTTCTGGATGTAAGTATACAATTGTTTGTTGAGGATGAAGCTAGTCTTGCCAACATCCTTCATTCTGACGTTTATAACGGCGTCAGCTCGACATGATGGCTCCGAGAAAGGTGAATATGAAATATTTATTCCACAGATATTACCGAGGTGAAAAAGATTATTTCAAAGGTCAAACGGAAAAGCTGATATTTCAATCAGTCGTTCTTTGTACCGACGTAGGCTGGGCTAGGTATTAATGACAGCTACATTGATGTCTTCCTATACATGTTTCTTATTTCAATAAAGATGTCGGAGCTTGCGTATATGATGGCAGGCGTCTGGAGAACATTTTGGCTATCAGAAAACTTTATGAATATTTCTCCTCCATCTTGATATAAGATATTGGGACAGTCACTTTGAATGCAGACATTGTAATGTCAAGGGAATCACTATTAAGATGGTGTAATTGCTTTCAAGGGTCAAACTGACCTTAACCATACATATAACTCATCAGCCTTTCTGGCAGAAGTGGATTGCAGAATATCAATGACAGCATTCTGCTAAATAGTTCCAACATATTTGGTACCGCCTTCAACGGCCCTTTACTTGGGTGAAAAACACATCCACCCTCATTTACTGACGACATCGTCATAGGGAGCGTTCCTAAATATTGTTCCTGATCAGAGGCGACATGGTTCGCGAGCTGGCAAAGAGACAATCCTGATTCTGGGTTTTCCTTGTACTGAGTGTCTTTAAGGCGAAATCAATTTGTTCACAGTTACCATCATAAAGTGTCCCTTTCACTATCTGACATTTAAATGATCACAATCCTGTACACAACCACGACGCCCTTGTTCGTCTCTCTCTATAAATATATTTGTCTCTACATACGCTTGTAGTAACCCTTTGTATAGTCAATGACATCACAATCCCGTGTACATCTGTGGCGTTATTCCCTACATATGCTTTTCAATAACTGGGTGTAATGCTTCATATATGATATTTACATCATTCATAACCTTCAGTACATTTATACATGTATGTCCTTGTATATATCCTTTTCAGTACATTTATACATGTATGTCCTTGTATATATCCTTTTCAGTACATTTAAACGAGACACAACCCTCTGCACATCTATATGCACATATATGTTATGTACATGCATTGCTAGGAAGAGTATGGAAATGTAACAAAAGAGGGGAAATAAAATAAAAAAACCCTAATAGATCTTAATACATTTAAAGTGTTAAACTTTAATATATATGATCAATTTATTAAACGAACCAGGAAACGAATGACTCCGTGATCTGTTTCAAATCAACAAGATTTCTCCAGCATACAGTTACTGCATGTACATACTCGGCTGTCGTTGTACAAGGCGATCTTAGCGCTAAGGTGACCCTTATTAACACAGACTTATGGTAATCTGAGCGCTAAGGTGACCCTTATTAACACAGACTTATGGTAATCTCAGCACTAAGGTGACCCTTATTAACACAGACTTACGGTAATCTTAGCACTAAGGTGACCCTTATTAACACAGACTTACGGTAATCTTAGCACTAAGGTGACCCTTATTAACACAGACTTACGGTAATCTTAGCACTAAGGTGACCCTTATTAACACAGACTTATGGTAATCTTAGCGCTAAGGTGACCCTTATTAACACAGACTTACGGTAATCTTAGCACTAAGGTGACCCTTATTAACACAGACTTATGGTAATCTTAGCACTAAGGTGACCCTTATTAACACAGACTTACGGTAATCTCAGCACTAAGGTGACCCTTATTAACACAGACTTATGGTAATCTTAGCGCTAAGGTGACCCTTATTAACACAGACTTACGGTAATCTTAGCACTAAGGTGACCCTTATTAACACAGACTTACGGTAATCTTAGCACTAAGGTGACCCTTATTAACACAGACTTACGGTAATCTCAGCACTAAGGTGACCCTTATTAACACAGACTTATGGTAATCTTAGCACTAAGGTGACCCTTATTAACACAGACTTACGGTAATCTTAGCACTAAGGTGACCCTTATTAACACAGACTTACGGTAATCTCAGCGCTAAGGTGACCCTTATTAACACAGACTTATGGTAATCTTAGCACTAAGGTGACCCTTATTAACACAGACTTATGGTAATCTTAGCACTAAGGTGACCCTTATTAACACAGACTTACGGTAATCTCAGCGCTAAGGTGACCCTTATTAACACAGACTTACGGTAATCTTAGCACTAAGGTGACCCTTATTAGCACAGACTTATGGTAATCTCAGCGCTAAGGTGACCCTTATTAACACAGACTTACGGTAATCTTAGCACTAAGGTGACCCTTATTAACACAGACTTATGGTAATCTTAGCACTAAGGTGACCCTTATTAACACAGTCTTATGGTAATCTCAGCGCTAAGGTTGATTTGTACAGCGGCGGATCATATGATCATTAATGCCTCCATCTGGACACATGAGATCTACATTTTAATAAATGATTTTATATTATTGTAACATGTCTGAAATTGATTACCCTACTTCAATACAGTCTGCCCATTATTTGAATATTTGTCAAGAAGATGAAGAAGAACAAGACGTTTATAAGATTTCCGCCTTGTCAAGAATAAAATTCATGGGATAGCACTTGTGTAAAGGACAGGTGAGACGAATATGGTATATCAATACATATCATATATCGACATACTCCTTACAATAGATTCCAAGAACACAAAGTCTCGCCCACAGGCAAATTCACTCATAATCTCTATATATCTGTAGAAACTGTGATTGTCTGACATTTTGAACGAATTCAACAACACATTAATATAGTCTCGTACACGACATCGTGGACTACTGCATCACAACTACGTGGAGGTGTCACTTCTTTATTCACACTGACGTCATCGTGATAACCCGGGGCTGCACCGTCATAATTATGCTGACGTTTTTGTGGTACAAATTAGCGCGTTATTTAGAAGGATATTGTCTTACTCCACAGGATCTCGATGTATAAAAGTAAAAACCGGTCGTCATATATTTGTCTTAGATACGATTGCCATGGTAACGATTGCCATATGGGTTTCATCGTGGTGCAAACATCACTGAGGAATGAAATCAAACTGAAAGTACTTGCCTCAATAAACGTATTCAGCATTCTTTCAAATATCGCTCATTTTCCCTTACACCATTAATTTCACATGAACTGATAACGTTAATATCGTTTCGCTTTATTAAAAGCTAACAAGTCCCATCATGTTGTGTTCGATAGGAAGACCTGGAAACCGGCGAATGATAGATTAACCATCCCACGGAGTGATTTCTGTCCTTGCCCTAGAGCGGGGTAGCATGCTTTCCGATGAAGGAGTAAGTATACACTCCGAAACGTCGTGCCGTTCACAATAAAGAAGTCAATCCATTTTACTTATCTCGTGCATTTCACCTCTGAATGACCTTAAAAGATTTAATCTCACACTGTTCAGATTCAGTCTAAAATAATAACCAGTGGCTCAGATCTGTGAGTTCAACGTGTTTCTTTCGGTACTTTGATATTGTTTTGTGTATAGCTTGTATCTACACTGTAGCACTATGATGCGTTAAACTGGCATTATTTCTGCATATTTTTTATCTTGAACTTTGGTGCTCCTTACTCAGACGTTACTTGAGGAGCAGCGAGATAACCCACAGGTCAAGACGTCCACTCGTCACGCCGAAGACTCAGGTTCTATTCCCCACATGGGTACAATGTCCGAGGCCCATTTCTGGTGTCCTATGATACTGCTGGAATATTGCTAAAAGCGGCGTAAAACCACACTCACTCACTTTATTTAAGAATGGGTGTTTCGTGCGCCGTCTGGTCGGACAGTACATATTGTATGTGTAAAATAAAAATTTAACGACACATCCGTGCACCAAGTGACTGTAGAGTTTCATTCGTATAACATTGGCACGGATAACGGTTAATAACGTTACACGGGCAATACACGTCGTACGTTATAGGTTTACATTAGGTGATACACCAGTACATCTGGATGGTTCGAAACTACAAAGTTCTGCAATCACATTAAAGCACATTGTCGGGGATTTATCATGCAATCAATGGTATTGTATCCACAATGCCCTACATCGTCCATACCACCTCCACGCAACACTGCCATGCCAGGACACGAAACCCCTGTACTGATAAACACTAATACTTCAACACTATTTCCTCGTCTCCATTAACCAGTGAATTACTCAAACAGGGCGCGCCAAAGGCTAACCTTTCATTCCTGAAGAAACATTCACGTATTTTCAATAGGTTTTAAAAACGAATGTGTCACCTGTGTAAGAGCGGCCTAAAGGAAACGCCGAGCTTGTTCAAGTATACCTGTGCGCACACCTGCCGCGTTTAAATTCCAGCCTGTTGAAAGATTTACTTTAATCACATTCTTAAAGGGTTTCGCTGGCACTGGAGCGGTAAGAAAACACTGTTTGATTTCACCGTCTAAATTATACGCTGACCTCTTGCTATGTACTTATACAACACTGACGCCTTAAGGCGGATATATTGACACAGACCATTTAAACACACTTCCACATCGTCTATAGACTGGAATATATGACAGGCCGGGTAGATTTATAATATCTGTATATAACATATAGCTTCATATATATCATGCATCGACAAAAAATCAGTAGAAATACTTATCCTACGCTTGTTCTGATACAGTCTGGCTTTTGAGACAAATCGATTCTACTACATGTTCAAATGTCACCTGGAAGTTGTCATTTTACCCACCTTTACTCTCAGCTGCAACAATCCACGCCAGGACCAAGCTGAAGATGCAGTAGCCGTTCAGGTTCATCTTGGAAGCTATCTCAGTCCACCCAAGTCCACTAAACGCGGTGTTTGGTCGTATCACAGTAGCCCACACTTGACTCCGGGAGAGCAACGTTTACTGGGAACAGTCTGTGTAGTGAGATGCGTGCATGTATGGAACACCAGACTCGACACAATTCCTAAATACTCGCATAGACAAATCTTTAACAAAGCACTGATCAAGTTGTCTTCAGCAATATGCCGTGTTGACGCAATTCAAATGTAATAAAAACCCGGGTCTACTGATGAACAAAAGAAACACACGGAGCTAATTGAGTCCTGAGTGGACGGTTTATACAGCGGCGCCGACGCGTTTCCATAGATTGATGTATCGAATGAATCAATAGTGTAAAGCAATGGAATCGTTGGGCTTGCTATGGGAAAGGGGCAAGTGCATCGTGTTCGCCGACTCATAACCCACCACCATACCAACCTGCAATAACCACAACCAGCTGTAATTATTCAAGCAATTATTCATGGATGCCTTATGAAACTCACAAGGGACAGAAGCAGAGTTATGGCGGTGATTGCACATAACTGCAAAGACAACAATGGATTTGTTTGCTAAGAAGTTTATAGCAGGTGTGTCTGTCAACAATGACACAGAGATGGTATTTACAGGTAGACAGTACAGGTACACGCTTTTGTTGTGGTCATTTTTTGTTGTTGTAACTGAGTGATTGGTTGCACGCTTGGGTAAACAGCGTCTGGGGTATTGGTGCAGGTTCCCACAAGCCTGGTGAATAGCTGGTGTATGGCTGTTGATTCATCGGGAAGGTTTAGTGAATGTGAAATGGAGATCGCGAGATTAAAGGTTGAATTAAACTGTGAATTGTAGCGACAATCGTTTCAACAAGACGTCAAATTGTACGGAACAGCTGAATGGATCAGCTGTAGTGCCAGATATGCACTAAGTCCAACACTGTATTGACGAAAGCACGAACGAATGAACCAATCAACAAACCAGCCAACCAGCCAGCCAACCAGCCAGCCAACCAACCAATCAACCAATCAATCAACAGACAAATCATTCAACCATCCAACCAAATACGGGGCATACACGTTGCATCCGTGGTGAGAATCCTTTGGTTGGGTAACAAAACTACGGGAGATAACTCTTACTTATCTTTAATTCCCGCCAGACCTGTGGTTTTCTGACTTCAGTTTGAACCCAATTATCATATTCCGGCTGAAGGAATATGGGACAAAATAAATATTGTGTATTGTGTTCACGGCCTTGCAGAAAAGAGGAACGTATTTGTAATCGTGAATTTAACGCAGCTAGTTTCATGAAACAAATGGCCTTCTGCCATGAACGGAACAAGAGCAGCTTATAATATGACCTTATGTCCATTTATGATTTTATGGCCTTGGGGTTCAAATCCAAAATACAACGTGGATTTGCACCGATTAATTTATCAGTGTTGGTGCAGTAGTTCCGTTTTAGAGGATATTAAACGGTTTGTAAATTTTCCCGATATTATCAAACATCAAGCGAACGTGGACTGTGGAGCGATCGAAATATTTTTAAAGCACTTCACAACAAACCTTCTCCAACAAAGGACCGTGAACAGACCTTTTCAATAATACTGGGGGTTGGATAGTAGATGAATTCACTGATGTTTGGGCAGAGAGAGTGGATTAAGTCATCGTATCCGACTAAAGCGGAAACACGCGATTGGATCTGCATGAAACGCTTCCGATGTCTCTTTCGGACCGGATGTCGTAACCGACGCCCCAGCATGTTCGCAGCAAGATCGTCACTAGAGCTGGAATGTACGGTTTCACATCATTTGTGGTGCCGAAAATAGTAAGAGGAGAAGCTTGTATTGTATTTGGTCTATGCTGGAGGAGGCACATACATTGCCTCTGAACGATCGTTTGCGGAATAAAGGTTATTTCTACAGAGACAAGAAGTAACGTAGTGCCAGATGCACAAAATCATTCTCGTATTCAGTACAATATCTTTAGTAAGATCAACGAAATACGTGCATTTCCCAGAACATTTCAGTTGTAAATTCACATTATTCTCACCATTATCTTGATTTTAACACCGCAAATTTGCCTTAGAGTACACACGAGACAGCTCGGTGCAGTAATATTTGGACCTCCATGGGTACCCGATCTAATACTCATGGAAAGCGATTTAGTGACATCGTTGATGAGAGATAATTGTGTGTTGTTTTCTGTCCACAATTTGGGACATACTGACGATATGAACTGTTTCATGTTCTATTATGCGGTCTGAGGACAGGCGGTTGAAGAATTTAGTGGTGTAGGAAAGGTTTCATCACAGACTAGTTGGTGGGAAAATGTTTCACCGAAAGAGTTCCCCATGTCAGTATAGCTCATACATACTTTGCAATGTGTTGTACCACAACACCAACAGGCCTCCCCACCCTGGCGACTATATCCTTCGCAATACCGGTATTGTTCATGTTGTACACCTCTGCCGGAAATGACGTAACCCTGGCCGTTGGGTCGATCACGTGGGGTGCTGTTGGTATCAACACAAACGTCCAGCGATGGTGCCTTGATACACCTCAGCTACCCTAGCTACAGCTGAAACAACACCTTCAGCTACCCTAGCTACAGTTGAAACAACACCTTCAGCTACCAATACCTCAATGACGTTGTTTCAAATGCTTCCATTAGCCGTCGAGCCACCTGGTGGTTGAAGCGGTACTTACAGAATGTTTTCACAACTAAAATCATTTATTGACCTCTTCAGGATTGTCCACTGACATCCATCCCGTATTTTTTATGTGATGTAATTGTCTGTGTGATTACTTTCGGGTAATGCACTTGGTTGTCGCTGTTCTGATGACGCCAATGATGTCCTCCATTCTAACTCATCCTGGCTACCGCGCGATCTGTAAACAACAGGAACTGGATCAGGCAAGTGATTGACATCTGGTATACAATTGAATTTATCAGTTCATCCAAACGAGCCTGACTACTCGATTTGTTAGCATTCCGTTTACGGCAATTGTGATTTGTTGACTCTGAGTTCTGTCCCGGATGGTGATGGTGGGGTGGTCTTGTGGTTCAAGCGTTGACTCGTCACGTTAAAGACTAAGGTTCGATTGCCCACATGGTATATTTCAGGTGTCCCCCGTCGTGATAATGCTGGGAATTTTCTAAAAACGGCGTAAAGCTATACTCAGTCACGTTATCCCGGATGTGAAAAATCACAACGACACTATCAAATGTATATTATATTTGCGCGGTCTATATTTAATGCGTTAATGTCTTTCAATACCGCCCATGCATTTCTAACATATTTACTTAAATGTTTTGATGGGTTTTATCACATACTCAAGCTGCACGAAGCAGGTACGTGGCATTGTCAAACATTGTAAGAAAGGTGAGCCCGCTGCACTATGCCAATACTGACTGAAAACATGTTTACAGATTATTTCAGAACCTCCTTTTGTAATATATCAGAGAGTGCATGGGTTCGCGGTATGAAGTACGTACTCCGCTGAGGTGACAGACGTAGACGTCAACTCTCACACATTTATTACACATGTCACGCAAAACTGCGTTCATATTACAACACATGAAAAACAAAAATGTGTTAAAAATCACACATATAGGTTTGAAGTCATTATTTTTTGGAACTTTTCTCAGAAAGGAATTTGCGTTGACTTAAAGGAGTTTCGAGACTCACTGGTACGGGAGGGCGGCCCTTCAGCCCCTGCATGTCAAGATTCTTTTCTCTCTTGGGGCTGTAAGCTGTGAACAGATATGTATTACCCGTACAAGTGATCTTCAGTAACCCATGCGGGGTCGTGTGGTCAGGCTCGCTGACTTGATTTACACATGTCGCCGGTTCCCAATTGCGCAGAACGAGGTTCATGCTGTTGATCAATGGATTGTCTGGTCCAGGGTGGATTATTTACAGACCGCCTCCATACAGCTGGAATATTGCCGTGTGTGACATAAACCTACACTCACTCACTCACAATCAGGCCATCATTCTGACAGACAGGGGCAGCAACTCTGCAAAGCAAACTATGGCGCTAAAGACCACGAGGCACCAATATTACCCGTGAGTGTCAAGCGCCGACACAAACTACATCGGTATGACTGCAGCTGGATCATCTTATATGGCAACGACTAAAAGAATATGTAATTCCAAAGCGCCTAGCTGGTGATCAAGTTGTGCATATGAATCTTTGACATTTTCGAAACGACAGTAAATATCGATTAAACTTTCAATTGTATATGACAGGAAGTTTTACCAAAAAATACGCCTGTTCCATTGCTTCCCTTAAATGTGTAAATATGTTTCCAGACACCCGGACTACATCTGCATGCAAACCATGGATTCATAATCCCGTTTAAATGTTTTGAATATGGGGATGTTTTTAACGCTGAAATTGAAAACAATGTTCGCTAGGGGAAGTAGAAAGTCTTTGCTGCAACCCGGTTCGACCTTGTCATCGGAAACAAATAAAAGTCAAATAAACAGGGCGGTGGCATGGAGAACACACATAACGACCTTTTGCTAAAACACTTATTGATTTGCCATGTTCATATCAAGAAGAGCATGCCTCCTACATAACACTTGGGCAATTAATTCATTCTGATATCAGACCAAGAAACAGCCCTAATGGAGATGGAGGTGATGAGGCAACGACCTTAGTGGCATGCCTCGTTGCAATGTTGCTGAAGATTTGAAATCGTTACCGAAGATGTCCTCAGCTCCTCCTCTAAACTCTCTCAATATCCGGACTCTGTGACAGAACCGGACAGAAGGATTATTAGTGAACACGATCCTGTTCAGAATCCCGGAACACCGCTACATTTTGATTAACATTCCTAATTGTACTGAGCGCGGAAATGTCCGATGTTATCTAAAACTATGACTTGTGTCAAAGACCGGAAGATTCGAAAATCCTTACCCTTCCCCGAAATCGTCATTAGCTAGAGTTGGTAAACAATATTTTAGTCTATGGTCAACAAATTGAAGTCCTGTGCAGCCAAATCAGTATTTGGAGGATCACAGAATACAGATGAGCTCTGATGACACATCTAGCTAAGGTACACCGGTGGTCTGGTGTTGGCGTCAGGGCTTGGATCTCGTGTTAGAGTAAGTCACAGGGGAATATAGGATATGGGATGTCTGGAACAGATACACTCAGTGAAATGTATTCCTCGGACAACCCAGGGCGACACCCGCTTGGTTCAAGGGATCCTGTGATAGGATCTTCATGGGACACCACCAACATATCTCCAAATGAAGCCACCAACGGTTCTCTACGGGACATCACAACAGATCTCCACATGACACTACCGATATATCTCCACAGGACAGTACCAACAGATCTCCATTGGACACTACCAACAGATTTCCATGGGACACTGCCAACAGACCTCAACTGGACACTACCAACACATCTGGATACAAGGGATCTAATATGTCACAGGTCTCCAGAAAACCAGTAATTGACTCTCAGGCTCTAATCTGGTCTACAACAGTTGAAACGCATGGGGTATTAGATACAGATTCTGCCACAGAAGAACCAGGGTGACAGTCAGAACCATGAACTGTGTTTAACACCATTGCTTGAAGACTATTTCAGATACATCACGAGTTTTGCATGTGATGCCGATCTCGGACACATGCAACCTTGATGATACCCTCAGCATGTGTATAGTGGTGAGGAAAACTGAACACAAACCCTGCTATGGCTTGGAGAGACACTACGTATGTAATGTCATCACTTCGGGCGACTGGGTTACCCGCGTTCACTCGGAATAGGAGCATCGTAAATCTAAGATACATATTCAGGAAAGACCGCCTTGGGTACTGATGAGCGCCTTTGTCCATGTTCGGAGATTAATGTTATCCCTGCAAATCGTGCACGTGATGATCTACAGAACTCGCTCAGGAGACGCGGAATCTGAAGTATCAAGCGAGGGTATTTAGGAGACACGGAGAACAGATCGATTCGGATAAGACTTATCTCAGTTCCACTTAGACGCGACGGTGTTTCCTCAGCAGGCTAACGTATATTACACTATGTTTGTAGTGCCCATGTTAACCCACGTGTTGCGTCCTAGACTGACAAGGATAACCTCATTACTTGTCGTAATACGTTGGGCCTTTTTCCAACGAGTCGTCGCGGTTCAATACATACTCAATAAAACCTCCCGTATGTGCAGGAGCACACTGAATGTCTCCACCCTTAAACCGAATTACCAAATGTCAGTCTTAAAAAGAATGTCTGTGACTGCACATTCGACATTTTAGTTGCAAAACGATCCTTAATGAAGAAGGAGACAAATAGCTGACAGACTAACATGGCCAATGCGTGTTAACTAGTTGACATGAAACGGTCCAATTAATAGAAAAAGAACATAACAGTCGGAACATATAACGTAAATAACTTTCATTAAATTGATTCAAATCAAAGGTAACTGAGCTCTAGAGTGAGGTGGATTTAACGCCGAAGTGGACAGTGTTCTTGTTACATCAGGCTAGTGCACCAGGGAGACTGACATGATGCAAGCATTTAAGTATTTGCCGCTTTGGCTGATGGATCAACCTTTTCCGTGTGAAAACCATGCAGATTCGGTGTTATTACATGTCCGGTGTTGTTACATATTTGGTGTTATTGCATATTTGGTGTTATTAAATATTCGATCTTATTAGTTATTCCATGCTATTACATATTTAGTGTTGTTACACTTTTGATGTTATTACATATGTTTATGACGTATTTACGACATATGAAACGTTAATGCCTGAGAATGACTTGTCTCAATTATCCCCCAAAAGTCGAAATATGCGTTGAAAAAGGCAAATATCGGTACAAACAGTTTGAATGGACCATCAGTGATGGCACCACCACGGAAACGATCAAAGACTTGACAGTACATGACCTCTCACACAGTCACAGATGGATCCATATTAACTCATGTTGAACGATGCCTTCGAACTATTTCAAGCTTCACCTCTGCCTTGCACATTTGAACACCAGGAAGACCACAAAATGACTTTTGTGACACAAACCCGGCTATGCTGGAAATGTCATAGACCATGGTCGGTGAGAGCGTGATTGCTGGAGTGCGTGTGTGAGTGAGTGACTGAGTGTGTGAGTTAGTGAATGATACTACAATATTCGAGTTACATATAAGTCCGACGAGCTGCAGGTTTAAGATCATTTTGTACTCAGGATTTGAATTCACACTCCTTTCTCGACTAACACGTAGGAACATATCCATCAGTGCTTAATCTTCAGGTACAATTCACTGACAATATAAGTATTGCGGATTTCCATTCTGCCATTTATTTTTGATGATTGTTTCTCATTGAAGAATCTGCGACGTTTCCATGGAAACTTGTGGGAATCTGTGACAAAGGGTGTCACAATATACTGTGAAATCAATTGCAAGTTTATGCTGGTGTAGTTTGTGGTCAGTGTGAAGAACATGACCTCCCCATTACAGAGGTCAATGTAAATTCCCATACTGAGTCTCACAGCGGACAGTGGTCAGCACTATGAATAGTAGTTCCCACTAGCGCTCTCCCTCTGACCCCTATTCCCAGGACGACTGACCAGTGTCCGATTCTCTCGATTTGTCCAGCCTGGAGACACGTGGAGATAGTGAAGGGGAAGGTTCTCCAAGAGGCGATATCAAATTACGGTTCATGCATGTATATCAACTTATCTCATGACGGAATATTGGGGTAAAAACGTATGTGAACGTTTACTATTCAGAAATTATTTTCTAGGAATTCCATGCATTATTTATATCCCAGTAAAATATTTATGAGTCAACTTTTTATGGTAATGTCCATTTTATAGCTGGGTCCCACAGTTTGAGACAGAAAAACGTTAACGACATAAACAAAATATGACGCATGTTGCACAAATCAATATGTACTCACCGCTGATTCAGCCCTTTATCAATATTGACATGTGAGGAGGGAATAACCGTCATATCAACGTAAACCGGGATCAAAACTCTCATTATCCTGCTATTGATCTTTATATCATCACAGTGGCATACGCAGTTTCGGTACCAGTGCTGTCTATTTGCCGTAGTAGTGACACAGTTGATGATGTAATGGTCGTTCATGTCATTGTCGAGAGGTGGAGTGGTATTCTGGTTGATGATGGCCATTGACAACGTCCTTCAAGGGGCGCCATGATTTGTTCGCGTGATTGGGTGATTATCTGTACATTGTTGTGCTTGTCAGTTAGCGAGGGACTGGAGTCAGGCTGTTCTGACACTGAACTCCACAGAAAAATTAGGATAGGCTTGAAGAACAAGCACAAACGTATGCAAGTAATTAAGGTATTGATGACTTTCAGTATAAACAGGCACGGAATCGGGAACACCTGTAATGTCTTTTACAGACAGGTAAATGTTTAGTGGTATGAATATGATAGGCATTTAGTCAGTCAGAACAAGAACATGCTTAGTCTCTGTCATGTCAGGAGTTAGTTTCTCTCATATTAGGCACAAATTTCGTTTCTTCCAGCTCAGGAACTGACTTTGTCTATGTCAGATCAGAAACAAATTTAGTTTCTCAGAAAGTGGGCAATACAGTCACTTTTCTGTCAGCGTCACTGAGCTGGTTATGCGGACAAAGCACACCAGAAACATGTCAGAACGTGGACAATACAGTCACTTTTCTGTCAGCGTCACTGAGCCGGTTATGCGGACAAAGCACACCAGAAACATGTCAGAACGTGGACAATACAGTCACTTTTCTGTCAGCGTCACTGAGCCGGTTATGCGGACAAAGCACACCAGAAACATGTCAGAACGTGGGCAATACAGTCACTTTTCTGTCAGCGTCACTGAGCCGGTTATACGGACAAAGCACACCAGAAACATGTCAGAACGTGGGCAATACAGTCACTTTTCTGTAAGCGTCACTGAGCCGGTTATGCGGACAAAGCACACCAGAAACATGTCAGAACGTGGGCAATACAGTCACTTCTTCTGTCAGCGTCACTGAGCCGGTTATGCGGACAAAGCACACCAGAAACATGTCAGAACGTGGACAATACAGTCACTTTTCTGTCAGCGTCACTGAGCCGGTTATGCGGACAAAGCACACCAGAAACATGTCAGAACGTGGGCAATACAGTCACTTTTCTGTAAGCGTCACTGAGCCGGTTATGCGGACAAAGCACACCAGAAACATGTCAGAACGTGGGCAATACAGTCACTTTTCTGTCAGCTTCACTGAGCCGGTTATGCGGACAAAGCACACCAGAAACATGTCAGAACGTGGACAATACAGTCACGTCTTCTGTCAGCGTCACTGAGCCGATTATGCGGACAAAGCACACCAGAAACATGTTGGCGTTCATACAGAAATTCTGCAAGGTCATTTGGTCATGGGGATTATCTGTACGTGGTGTCTCCAAAAGACGATTTTCTGTTAGGCGAAGTTATGTAAGGCGAATTTCAGAAAAGGAAGTTTTCATAAGGTGAAGTTAGATAAGGTAAATTCTCCATTATGGAAGCTTACATGTTGGGGCACACTGTAAAGCAAATCTCCATCAGGAAAATACTGTTTCAGGTGAATATCCTTCAAATGAATTTCAATAAGTCGAACTCAACATATATGAATCTCGATAAGACTTCTGATAGAAATTCCGGTTGGGGACTCTTATTAAGGGGGCATTTTAAATGTAGACTCTAGTTTATGAAAACAAGGACAAAACAAGGAGGCAGTTCATAAAACTGATAAAAATCGATTAAAACACGCCACAACCAACCAATCAATCAGTCAGTCAGTCAGTCAATCGATCAATCGAGCAATCAACCAGTTGCTTTGCTGCTGTTTGAGGATTGTAATGCTAGGAACATGACATCAACTAGTCAGAGGACTTGTTCAATTATCAGCAGGTGAATCTTTAGAAGCTAAGGGCGCCACTTCACGACACGGTCATGCAAACTTATATCGGACCAGACCGTGATGCTACCATACAGGCAAAACTTTAAATAATGCATCTAAAGTTAGTTAAAAGTGAAACGCGTCTTACATTTGTACGTGCAATATTTCGACAAAAGGGAGAAAAGAAATCAAAATTCCACTTCATAATATACTGAACAGCAAAAAAACACCTCTGACTTTTTGTCAAGTTTTTAAACAGAAGACATAAATATGAACTCTTACTTTTACAAGATTTCATTTTCTGTTCAAAATTGCGTTTCTTTTGCTGTTCAGTATAACTGTCCTTCATCCATTAGGTATGGCAGCAATGTTTTTCAAGCACAAAAGGTCAGGGCTGAAGAAAAACGATGTAATGGTCAGGTAGACAAGAGAGTCCATTGAGTCAGCTGATCACTGCCATTACGTGTATATCCACCTTCCCCAGGTGTGTCAGACCGGTCTGACTTTAACCTCGACATCAAACAAAACAGTCAGGTTATTCTTGGAGATCATATCATTAAGACACACGCAAATAAATCAACGTCCCCTGGAATATTGGCGTCAGTAAACCACACAGACTCAGATAATACTTCATTGTCACGCGACATTCAAATTCCACTGACCACCAGAAACGTTTTCAAGTATCCAGGATAGTCTTAAATATTAAGATTACATCACCCACGCGAGGGGTGCAAATAGAATACATGCGACAAATCATTTCCTCAATCATCAAAGGCTCTTCTAATGCCGAGTCCATTGACACGATTGCTTTCCTGTCACAACCAAATAGTAATTACACCTTTCTCTTCCCAGACCTATCATTTCCATCCGTCACAAACACATGCCAGAGCAGGGCAATTAACACGTGTTTCAGTTAATTGATTTCCTACAACTGTTAGATGTTATTATAGGATGTTTATAATCATTCCCCTCTTGCTCGCTGGATCACTAACCTAGTACCATAGACAGCTACGCCCCAAGACATCCCCAATGGTTCACTAAAGCTGATTTCATTCTGCAGCTCACCCGCTAAACTAGGCCACAAACAAAACCGAGGTATCTCACATCCAGGTATATCACAAAAACCTACGAAGTATATCAGAGCATTACATAAACAACAAATAATTACCTTTTGAGGGATGGAAAGTGAGTGGTGAACACTAGACAGTTCCATGGATGACTAAGAATAACAAAACGTTTCGACGGTTTACACGGAATAACCATATGTAAATATACCCAACGTTAAAGATTACTGCCTGGAGATTTATACTCACAATTCATGAAACATAGATATATATTTATGGATTAAGTGCTACAGGAACCAAAGTTTATTGGACGCGCTATATACCCGAGTGAGTGAATAATTAACTTCGCATTGAACGATATTAGCTTTAAACATAGGTCCAAGGTGATTCAGCTCTATGACGCTGAACACTCTAAGTTCTTTACTTCTCCTTCTGGTAATATGAACTGATGTACGCCTCTTTGTAGCAGTGTTATCTGAGCTGGTAGGCTTATTTATCTCACCGCTACGTTAAACCTACAAAATGTCATTTTGTTGCATTTAGAAGATCACTACACATCTCTCCCATTCCCCGATCATTTATTACAAGGCGCAAAAAACTGTTACCAATATTTACAGAATAGAAGTTTTCAGTACAGTTATCTAACAGTGGTTTTATATCCGATAAAATCTAGTCCGAAATGTCCTCTGTTAAATAAGCTATTTCAAACAATGTTTCAGCAAACGAGTCTTGTTTAGAATTAGACATAGAATGTTTACGAGGCTATCTGAAGGCAGTTTATTCCGAACTGTCCAGATGTCAGTAGGCCAGCCTATAAACACCCAATGACTCCGACTGATGTCACTGTAAGGATATTGATTCCACACAACATACAATACACATAGATGACATAAGACACACGACATGAAGGTAATGCAAGGTCTGGAGAACGGGTAGGGCACCAGCCGTATTGAGGTATCGTTGATAATGTAGACTACCATAACTGATGTTGTAGCTGATTGAGCTTACTTCGTAGTTGATGAGGAGGAGGATATAGACGATTCTGAAGGTGATGGTGAGCTAATGTCATGGTTGATGACTCGGGCAATGTTGTGAATGATGTCAAGGGAAAGCCCCAAGTGATGGTAGGTATAAAATAAACGAGTACAGGTTTGGTTCTGAAATGTATAAACAATCAGGTCGAAGATGGGATTCGAACTACTCACAAGCACGTTATTGGTACGTCTAGGAGACGCGGGTCCATACAGCGAATTCCCTGCCTGAGATCATCGTACTAAACTGCAGTCAAGACACACAAGACAATAGTCGTCATTTTAGAAAGTAGTAGGTTGACTTGCAATATTCACTTTATCGACAGGAGTGACGAATAAGAGGAATGTGGTGTTGGATGGAGTAAGTGTGAGAGGGTTGAGGAGGAATGAACAGGATTCATGGGAGGCTTGTGAGGTGTCTGATTCAGGGGTGTAAGAAGGTAGGTGGGAGAGGGATGAGGGAAGGGGAAGTTGTAAGGGATGGTTGCCTGCCTTCGTATCCCTTATGTCCTTGCTGGGTGCGAGTCAGTCGGGAAGTTTGGCTCAAGGATAGAAGGCGCTGGTTCACTGGAGCATTTGGGCACTTGGCCACATTGACATTTGAGCCCTTGGACACTGTGGCATTTAAGCCCTTGGACACTTTTGCATTTGAACCCTTGTACACATTGGCATTTGGGCACTTGGTCATTTGGACACTTAGGCAATAGTGGAATTTCAGCAAGTCATGTGATCTAGGTGCGCATCACGTGGTACAGGTCAAACTTTTGTACAAAATGGCGGCTGTCAACCGTGCCCCTTGAGTGATCATCGCCAAGTTCAAAGAACAATATCATCAAAATGGGGGTCAAACGATGCACATATGGCACTTGCAATAGTGACTCACGCTTCTACCATAAACCACATATGGCAGATGCTTTTTTCATCAAATTTCCAATGCCAAAATCAAAACCCGAGATGTGTGTTCTCTGGATCAAAGTGTGTTCCCGCGGTGATGATTTTGACCGTTACAGGCTTACCCAGGATACCTACATGTGTTCAAAACAGTTTGTTAGTGGTCATGGTCCTACGGTGGACATACATCCTGACCCCATACCCGGTACCGCTAGAGGCGTGGAACTGAGGATCATCAAAACGAAGACGTCAAGACCACCACCAACAAGCCGTCGAACTTGTCCCCAGAGAAGAAAAGAAGTCATTCACAACTCCAGGTATATGTTGGGAATGAAATTAAATGAGTTGAATGAAAACCCAAAACAAATATTGAACAAATATTTTAAAAAATGAATAATTCTGTAGAAATGAGTGTTTATAATTAATTATATCAGATGCTCATAAAATATAAATACATATGTTTGCAGGTACTAAACACAGACATTGAAAAGGAAAAGGAAATAACTGAGGGTTCTGACGAGCCAGCTACAAATGTTGATAAAGAAGGTATCCAAAGCTTTTAAAGGAATTGGTTAGTTAAGGAAATCCCTATGGAAAAATCCTCATTGAAATGAACAGGTATCACAATATTCCAGATCTTGTGTAAAGTACACGATCACACACACTTAGATCATATATCCCAATCAGACCTTGGATCTGGGGATAATAGTCACATCACTCAGTACCTGTCCAGACACCATCTTTATTTTCACATCCCTTAGTTACACAAACAGCCTCTTTGGGGGACAAGTCTCAACCCAGGTACACTCTCACTGAGATTCTTGTGTTGCTTTTTCTCTATGGCAATGTAAGCCTTCCTTGCAGCATTCTCCTTCTTCCTACCCCACACTATAGCAGGCTGAGTATCAAGGTCAGCGGCATGTCTGCCCAGTACACAGTCTACAGCTTTACTGGGATCAGTAGTAAGATCTGATCTCAGAGTCCTGGCACGGCTGTCAATCCTCTTGAAGAGGGATGCTGTGATGAGACCCTTTCTTATGTGATGCCTGTTTTCATTTTAGCTTTGTCCATGGGTTTTCATCTCCATGTAATTTATGTCACCGTCAGAATAGCTACATTTCTGCATAACATCAGCTGGATCAGAATTACTACATGTTGCCAGTTCTTTTGCCCTGATAACTATGGACAACTGTCTGATTCTTCTGTCCACCCCTTGTCCCATCTCAGGGAGGTTAGTCTTGTCTGAGAACAGCTGACAAGCAACTGCGACAGGGGCAACCTACAAACTGATATAAATGTGCTTGGGGTTACATTAATATTGCAACTGAAACATGTAAACACGTTTTACATTTAATTCAACTAACATTGCTTTCAGTTTACCAGATCCCCTTTAGTAATATATACCTCTGTCAATTCATCAAGAAACTGGTTTGCTGCCTTTTGTAACAAACTCGTCCTCTCCCACATCCCGTTTCTCCTTACCATAACTGAAAAAGAAATTCATTTTGTTGCATTTGACTGAAATGTTTTAAAACATTTGTTGTGCCTACAGCCGGAGCTATATTCTAAATGCTCAGCCGAATTATACTGCCTCAGAGAAATATTATGTACACTGAAGGGACAAAATATATACAAATAGTATTTATAACAAGTATTTCATTGACTAATATCAATAAACTACGAATATATGTTACAACAAGAGTGACCAGCAACCCCAGCGACGCTTGACAGACGCCATGTTGTCCCAAAGCGTGACCTGGTCACGTGATCACGTTAATTAGTCACGTTACCTGCGGAAATTGGTCTATTGGGTATTTGAGCACTTGAGCACTCAGACACATGGACCCTTGAGCACTTATGCACTTGGGCATTTGAGCACTTGGATACTTCAGCTCTTGGATACTGGCACAGTGAAGAGCCGTATGGACCCTGTTTCTGTTTACAAAGACATCAACAGTCAGCATACTGGGCACTGTATGCATACATGGCATGTCAGCGTAATGAAAATAGCCTCAATGTCAGCACCAAGATATCAGTTTCTCAAATTTCCCAAAAAGACCTCTCAAATAGCAATCTAAATGGAATAAAACGTACCGAAGACATTATATTAGAAGCGGTCAGGTGATACACAACAGTCAAAAAACACCCACCAAACTCATGATAAATATATTAACGAACCCATCTTCCAGTGCATTCAAAAGCAGCTCTAAGACACACATCCACCTGAACAGAAGACGTGCATTTCGTGTCAAGTCTTTTTGTGGCTGTAACTGATGACGTCTTCGCCCCTTCCCGGAAACCCTGTCATCATTCGGGCACTGTCACACAGATCGGGGTTATTTGTGGTCAGATGACTCATTGTCCTAGCGGAGAATGAAGATAGATGGCATCAATTGTCTGCCCACTTCTAGTTTGAAGATTATGGATCAGATGAACTGTTTAACCATTTCTCTGCTAAGTTTCAGGCACAAAAACGTTACTAGTGGTGTTTCTGCTTTGAATCTAAGATATTTATATACTTGTCTTGGGCACATATTTGCATTCTAAAAACACTTTATTTAAAACGATGTAAAAGTTACTCTAAAATCATTTGATATTGTGGCAAACTTTATTAGTGACTGACCGTCTTGAATGTTCGCCAAAATGTGACCTTCGTGATTCTGTCACGCGTGTTTGCGTCGTATTGTTATCACTGTAGAGGAAACGTCCCCTTAGAGAGAAGCAACTGCTTGGAAGCACTTCTGCATATTTTATTGCTAGTTAGCGTAATTACAGTGTTAGATGACAATATTCCTACGTAGAATACAACGCACCTTACATGTTCGAATATATAATATTCTGTGCCTGTGTGTCTGTGTGTATACTATGCACATGTATATGCATATATACAGTGTCCTTGTGCTGTCTCCCTCTGCTCCTGAGTTGTCTCCCTTTTCATCGTGGATCAACACTTGATCACATGTGATCCTAACCCACTATTACTAGCTGATCTAAAGGGACGTCCAGATAACTCTGCCGTTCCTTTTCACTCCTGTGTGCTGAAGTGGCATTAGGATTGTCAAGCAACGGTATACCACTGAGTCTGATCCGGCCTCCAACAGCTAAAAGCCAGCGTAACACGATGTAATCTCCAGACCTGCTGACTTACAACAGTCTTAGGGTGTAGGGATTCTTGATGCTTGCTGGGCGCTAATAACTTAATGGGTACTAAATGTCTTTGTAACGCTGGTGTTGATGCCTAAGGTCTCACCCGGCATGGCTGACAAGCTTAAATACAGATCACTTGGGATTTGTCTACTTAGTTCTAGTTTTTACGCATGGCGGAACATTTTCTTAACTCATATCTTTCGTTTGTCAGGTTAATATTTATTGAATAAAGCACTGGGTGTATTTATTCTCAATAGAATAGTTCAGTAGGGGTAAAAACGAAATCTTTTAATCAGCTTCCTCTCTTAAACAAATCATGGGGATTTCTAAACACATTTTCTCCAACAGAAAGCTGCTTAACAGGAAGGTTTTCAAAGACATCATGAAGACACAAGGTTCAATAATAGCTCACAGGCGTTTTCTCGGATTTTTGCAAGATGGGGTTTTCCGTTTCCATAACAATGAAGGAAACAGCCAGCAAAAATGTCAGCTAAATTTCGGAGCGACACGTTGAGAGCAGAACAGGTACATACTCAAAGCCTACGCCGAGTCTATTATTTGGTATGCCATATATTGACTATAAATCAAACTGTTTCATGACAGATGTAAACATTTGCTGAGTAATGAGTCAAAATTATATATTTGATATAGTTGCCATGGTAATCATGTAATACATTTATACAAGCACATATTTCAAATAATACAAGAAGAGTATATTAAGCAAAAGAGAGGGAAAATAACAGTAAATATTGATACATGTGAATATCTAAATAATCACCTGCTCATGGAGAGCATAGGTTACGCCAGGTATAGATCTGCCTTGGCGGATCGGGTGGTCAGGTCACTCGACCTTGTTGATAATAAATGCCACGTGTTTTGTTTTCAAATCAGCAACGCAACCAACAACGTAGCTCATTGTAACGTTTTAAATAAAGAACAATATTTCAGTAACAGTTGTCAAAAAACGAACGGGCTTACATTTACTGTTGAAGCACACTGACACATGGCGAATGGCAACAGTGAAGCTCTAAACTGAACTGAAGTGCCTTATATTCGGAGGTACGCCATAATACGATGTTAACCAGAGTAGACAAATCTTCTGACAACGTGATCACGGATCCGACGCCATGCTTCCTGTAATGTCAGTACGAGGCATTCCTGGCTAGAGTAGACTGTTGATTTTGTTGAAGTCGACATCCAAGGTGATCCCAGACTTGTTCTATCGGTGACATCTCAGGTGATCTTGACAAGACGGTTGTGACAAAAGCTGTATAGGCGGTGACATTGTCCTGATGAATCAACGTTCTGTCTGAGGAATGGCTGTCGTAAAACGGTATCAAAGTCAGCGACGAGGAGTGACATTCTCACCAATAACGAGAACGACCATCCTGCAAAACCGTCACACACACAAAACTGCAACAACGTGACGTAGATTCACCAATCCGTCTGTGGACACCGCCTTCGCTGTCTGTTGTCTGTCGAGAACACCAGTAGCTCACCACGATATTCAAGAGTCAGAATTAGTCCTGGAATGGCCTACAGGCTCGGACACCATGTTGAACAATTTCCTTCTGCTGATTGGATGTCCACAGGTCCATTGTGTCCTTGAATGAAGTCACTGTGAAAAATCTGTTCCTCAGGTGAAGCATCCAGAAATAACGACCTTCCCGTGGGATGGAGGCCCTTGGTTCTCCAGTCTAAGGCATGTCTGCTGCTCCTCCAGTTTGTAAGTGAGGTGCGAACAGTCTAGCCACTCAGCCCATGCAATAAATCGTGCAAAATACTGGGACAAAACACCACAACAATGGTGCTGCGACATCTGCGACATCTGCGACATCCCATTAACCCCCTCTATCTGTTGTTTTATTATTCTAGCATGTTTATGACAACCCGGTGGTGAATGAACACAATTTATCATCTGATAAACATAGGAATGGACTTTTATGTCGAGTGTTAGATTATATTGCACTTATATACTGACATATCTGAAGAAATATATAGCTGATTTTGGACGAGATGAACCAGTGGATGACAGCATGAACACCGATCCTCATCATAGCTCGACTACCGTGGACGGTGTTCCCTTCTTCACGTAGACATCTCTAAGTCCACGAAAGACCGCCCACAAGATGTCGGAAGCATGGCGTAGAACTGTTTGTTTTACAGATCAATATAATTCAAATAATAAGCTAACAGTCACGACAGAACATAATTTGACATTACTGATTCCAAAGACGTCTAAACATAAGGCGAGTGGCCAGTATACCTCCCGCCCCACATGACATCGAAGGGGAGACAAGTACGAGTGGCAGAACCATCTACTGACACCTTCAGTGGATTAACTGGAGCACCAACATACACATCAACTATACAAACCAATATAAATTCAAATTCGGAAGGGTCAGTGTTCAGAATGATTATGACTGACCACTGTCCGAACCGCCGATACTGAATCAGGCGGGACAAGCTCATTGACAGGTTTTCCGATTCTTGTCTGTTATTGATTCAAAAATCAATCAGTTTTGAGCAGTACACATTTAATTTATAAAGTTGAAACTTAATACATGCATTCCCTACTTAATATACTCGTTTATCAAAGTAATAGTTGATTTAGGATATATTCCTATTGAAGCCATATATGTAAATCGATCGACAGCTGAGGTCTAATAGCTTCTTAGCCAATTAATCGGCTTATCAATGATTTCACTTGAAACGCCGTATGTGCGAATCTATTGCATTGCATAGTTACACTGGGGTTTTACATAAGCGCGGCACACTGCTGCATTTGGCATCACAGTGACAGTGATGATTATGACGTAATGCCAGTTCATGCTGGAGGAAGGTGAGGCGAGCGTTGCGAAGAGAGATTCGTCATTCAGCATCCTGCAGCTTTTCCGACCCCATTCATAATCTAGAAGACTTATCTCAGTGAGTGAGTGTGGATTTATGCTGATTTTAAAATATTCCATAAATATCACGGTGGGAGACACCTGAACTTGGCTTCACACATTATACCCATGTTGGGAATCGAATCGGGTAATCGGCGTGACGAGCGAACACTTTAATCACTAGGCGACCCACCGTCCCGAGGGAATGGTTGACGGGACAGATTGTGTCATCATCCACGTACATTCGGCATTGCTTATACTTTCCACAAGCAGCCTGGTGGCAGGTCCGATCCTAGGCCGGCTACTAGGAACCAGCATTCATTTACTAGTTTTATATTAGCTCTGTTTCGTTCCGATCTTGAATAAATGTTGCTGGAAGTCAGTCTGTGTTATTACTGAGAGTTGAGGCAACGGGGGACCGTGTCTGACTAAATAACCTATGGCTTATCTCTTGATCACGTGTCTGAGACTGGCAGTGGTGCTATGGTACCGCAATCATGGTACAGGTGAAAAAAACATACCCGAGGCTTTACTGCACTCGGACCGGATGCAGACGGAGCTCAAATCGATTAACTTCCACAGGTTATTTTCTTAGGTAAAAGATAACAGAAAAAACACTTTCCTTGGCCTCGAAGCTGAGTAGGCATCAATAACGTGGTTCAGAATGGTTTTAGCGGGAAGAAAAACAAACCACCTTGCCTTTAAACACCCCTCGCATGTTTATCGTGTTAAGAATCGAACCAGGGTTTTTCGTAAGTCCAGTGGAGGCAATGACCGCTGGACCCAAACTGCCTTCTGGCCATGTATAGAAGGAAAGTAGACGACATTAGATTTTTCAATGACAAAGAGTGCAGTGAATATGAATGCATTGGTTGTGAATGTTTGATCCTATCACATTCCAGGCTTTTAAAAATGAACATTGTAATTGTTCTTATACAAACAATCGAAGTCATGATCATATTTTTATTGATCAGAATCATTCAGAATCATGTTTCGGTAACATGCGAAACGTCTGATCATTATTCTCTATAAAATGAAAGTCCGGTTTTAGATGTAACCTAAACTCTATTGCAACGTTAGTCAAACAACTCGTGGCCCCAAGGGAAACAAATAAACTGATCGACATCAGTGAAATGAAATCCCTCTAAAAACACCATGGAATTATGATCGCAACAGATCCGGGATAGAATCGGTCTTTTCATAAGAGGCAACTGGTGTTATTGTATTCAGTAAGTCTACGTCAGTTCAGTAGATCGATTTATGCAGTGTTTTCCAGACTCTATTGTTTTCAAAAAGCTGTCATATAGCTGGAATACTGCTGAGTGCGGCCAAGTATTTGGCGCCTGTCATTTGGCACCCAAAGCACATGCCCACACTAACTTTGTGAGCTAACATTCTTACATCCAAGATGTACTTACACCGCCACATGCAACAATTAGGCTCAGTGGATGTAATTACTAACACTAGTCTAAATTATTCACTGACATCTTTCAAGCCCTCAAACACACACATACATCCACGTACGCACACACACACACACTTTTTTCATAACAAGTAAATAAATAACACTTTATGGCCAAGTTCAATTTCAGTAACTTTCCAAATAAAGATGTGATATTACTGAAAAACATATGGAAAACTGCCGTCTAGAGCAACCATGTTTTGAGAATTTTCTTGACTGAGCATTCTCCCAATCCCCCCGTCATCCCCACTCCCTTGAAGTTTCAATCGCAGGTAAAGTTGTGCTCTCACACATCATGTCTCTACTGCTCACGACCCTGACGGGAAATGCGTGGACATGATCATACAAATGGTATTGTATTGTCCTGTAACTCAGGTCACGATCAGCTGGAGTTAAGCAACCGTGGACGCGGACAGTGACAGTGACTTCAGTCCTGAACCACAACAAAGCACATGTGACACATGTGGTCTCACTACAGGCAAGTGAGTTTGATCAAAATTACCTCTGTCCACCCAACAGCATATTGGATTTCTGGTATGATATGATGGGTATCTGAATTTGAACCTTGAACGCCTGACAGACGACTACAGGGAATGGTGTGCACTCGTTGACCAAGGGTAATATGTCAGCTTTTGAACATGCCATGTGTATGGATAAATGAGCAGTATGGCTGGACTATTGCTATTATTTATCATTATTACACACCAGTGTTCCAGCTGACACTGTAAGCAATAAAGATGTACGACTGACAGTTCTTGAACCAAGGAAGGGTGATTTGTTGCAGCCTTTACCAGTCTGTTGGTACTCAGACAACTCTCACTGGGTCTCTGTACCCAGTCATACTTGACACTGGTAACCGAATGCCAGGTTGTGTGTAAATGACCACTCCTCGACAACAAGAGATGATGGAAACAGCAATGGAAGTTCGAACTGGCTGGAGTTTAGATCATTAACATCCACGATATTACCTCTTTCTATATTTTACATAACATTGCATTCTTTATTCGTTAACTTAACGGCAGTTTGATTTGATTTCATCCAATGGAATATGCTTGTAACGACGTTCACGATATTAAGCTCTAGCTCTTGTCTAGAGAAGGGTCGGGGGTGTGGCCCAAAGGTTGAAGTGTCCGCTCGTCATACAGGACACCTGGGTTCGATTCGAGATGGGTACAATGTGTGAAGCCTGTTTCTTGTGTCCCTTGCCGTGATATTGCTGGGATATTGCTAAAAGCGGCGTTAGCTCTCAAAGTCGCTCACCCACCGTCCGGGGAAGGTTATCACAGACAGTCCTGTAGCTGCACTACCCATGACTATGCAACATCTACAATATCAACCTTGGTGATGGCTAGAGACACATGTTAAGCATTATAGATCTAAACAAAACACCTCGCCGAATCGCATGTTGAAGTAATTTAGGCAAAATACCCCACTGACGCTCAAGGTAAGGTAGGCCGGACACGAGAGACTCATGAATGGCCCAACTGTAGTAAGTGTTTGCCAACCTATTCCACGGGTATTTGGGTTAGTACAGATCCGTACCACATACCCTGGTCACAACAGGAGGCTTAATAATCGGGTTATCAGGCTAGGTGACTGGGTGGATTCAGTGCCTCTGTGTTCTGGTACGGTGCTCACAATATCAACCACTGGGTTATCTGGTCCCGTAGTACTGTAGTATTACTAAAACATTGAGTGCTAAGATCCGTTTATGTAGACATAGGGTAAACTACCGAGACATTTATTTCACTACCGATCCTCTTGGAGAATATTCCAGGAATACCAGTACCAGTTTATTGATATCGGCCAGCGTCTTAGAAAACACTGCGACATCATTCCAAACCTGAGTGAGAACAACGCATTTGTGAGATGAAGTCGATCGATTTGGATTGTACTTACATCAAACCCGCGCAGATTCTACGTGGCTAAAGTACTGCCAGTCTCTAAATGGAATTGAGACCTAGTTCTAAGACACACATACAGACGAAAGGTTCATCATTTGTCTCTCGCAGTTAATGGCAGTTTGAAGACATGATCTGCAACGGTTTGGTTTCCAGGAATCGGTCACTGTGGCAATAAAAATATATGGTTAGTGTCAGAACTGCACATTGTTTGCTTTACAAAATAGATTAATATTTAAGTTCTTTAAATATTAAGTCTTTAGAAAAAATAATTTAAATTATAAGCTACTTTAGGTAAGTAACCAGATCCCAACTTGTGCTGCCCCGATCTCATTAAGAGAATACAATATCCGTTTAGTAACTTTGTAATGGCCATATCGAGTAGCCATTTGGTAAGTGTGAGCACTTCTGGCAGTATCATGTTCATCTTCTGCGTTATCTGTATCTATGTCTGTAGAGAGGATGTATAATTCAAACTGACATTCCACGGCGTTTTCAACCGTATACACATGGGGCATTCCCCAAGATATCAAGCACTGCCAGATTTCTTTTTAAAAATATATTTCAGTTGAACCTAACATAAGTAACTAGATCCAAAACACCAAAAAATGCAATACCACTATTATCTTTGCAGACTTATCTGTATCTATTTCTGGAGAGAGGATATATGTTTTATAGAGACAATGAACATTTAGCGACATATCATGTGACAAGATAGCATGAGAAACGTATTTTCATTTCATTTGGTTTGCTTACAGGTTTTCGCGAAAATACTTGAAAGAGTAAACAATGAAAGCAATATGTGTTAAACTGGGTCTTTTAAATGTAAACCTCACGGAATTTGATGGGATGTGAGAACAATAGAAATTATACATTTTGTAGTGAGCAGAAAGTAGGACCCACTGTTCCGCGGTGCGACGTAGCAGTTGACTCGGTCCTTCTCATCGTTTGAGTCTGTAACTATGTGGATTTTTTTATGTTGTCAACAATTTATCCAAGAATAGTCATGGTTGTATACATCAAGACACGTGGTATTTGACTCAGATTTAACTGTAGGTGCCATGAAGCTCAGGCAGGACAGAATGTAACATTTACAGCTTTGTGTAGGCAGTTCTATTTTCTGTTTTCCAATGAGTTAATTTCGAGATGTTCCTCGGACATCTTTGCTTGTATACGGCAAGAGTATATGGAGATTCATGACGACAGTCAATCTGTTATCCGATGATATGATAACCACAGTCATATAAAAACACCGGGTGTCCTGTAACACCTTTGGAGTGGTGTATATAGTGTAAAATCACTTCTGAACCTGATCAATAAAGACTTCCTGATATCTGAATGAGTCCAGTCAGACAAGGTACCTGTGGTTGGAGGTCTCCGTTAGGATATCTACAGCGACAGCAGCTGTTGCCATGGTCACGTTAAAACGTCCACACTGTTGCCACATTGGTGTCATTACCATGCCAATCTTCGTGCCGTATCAGGCATGGTGGTCCAGGTTCGAATCCCGAATTCCGTTATGATTCCTGGTTTATCGCCACCATTCATATCTCACATCGCCTCTTTTCCAACATTTAATTAACAATTTGTCAAATGATTCAAATTGTTTGAATTCAGCTAAACTTTCTAATCATGTTTAAATCAAATTATAAGTTGGGGTTGTTTCCATTCTTAATCTTTAATAATGTACACAAATCAGTACTTGAAAACAATTCTGTATAGCTTGTCTCAGATGTAATAATGATATTGTCATAAATAGAGTGATCTGGCGATTGCCATTAGTTCTTGTTCGTTTGTGTGTAGATGTCGCTTGCCTATATTCGTCTTATTATCAAATTCTAACACGTCATAATGTGCTATACATCCCTCCGTATGACATTATGGGTGGTGAGGTAACCGAGTGATTTTCTCGTCACGTGGAAGAGAGGAAGATCCGGGCGTGATTCCACTCAGAGGTACACCATGTGAAACCAGTCTGGGGACACATGCCCATGAGCGAAAACAACCCCCAAATGATGTAGGAAAAATTAGCAAAAACTCGCACAAGCACATCCCTTCACTCCCGCCCAACCTGATGTGTGGTGAAAGTTGCCTCAGAGTACCCACTCATCCGCTAAAACGTCATCCTGATGAACACGGGAATCAAATTAGTCTCGCTATCTTAATGCAACGAGCAGTCAGCGCACGAACTGTTTCTTAAATAGATCCAAGAAGATCCAAGATGGCATTTATATATATTTTATATCCGTGTGAACAAATGACATATGATCGTTCAGTTTAATTCTGTGTTTTTTGTACGTAACTATGTAACTGTGAGAGAGACAAATAAAATCATGTGTCCGTCTGTCTGCCTGTCTGAACACCAGGACGTCATATGAAAGACTGTGACGTCTGCACAACTGTACAATGTCTGCTCGTGATGTCTGTACAACGGGGGCTTATTGTGTTTCTGCATGGTGGCGACAAACCAGTGGCTTATAGGCAGTGTTCTCACTCACTGTGACAAAGTGAGGCGTCTTGTTTTCTCTCACTCGGTTCGCCAACGCGACAAGCCGATTTGCAATGCCGGAAAGAAATGCTCGTTTTCTGCAAAACTTTTAATATGGACAATTAATTCGTCTCCTATCATGACAGACCCAACGAAGCACCGACGTCAAGTGTCATTCCTTACCAGGCCGCAACGTCAAGCACTACATCTCTCACTGCAAGCGGAAAAGTCTTTTCACCACAAAAACCTTTCATTATTTTCTTTTAATTCCCACCAATTTCCGTTCGTTTTTATTATTTGAAAGGCCCAGTTTATAACATTGTTTTTATTTATTAGTGTTTCTGAGCAAACATCCAAAAGAACTTTAACTGCATTTTTCACGAGTCTTGTGCTCATCGGCGTGTTATATTGTTGTATGTGTATACGGCTGAAAACACCTTGGCATATATTTGTAAATTATATATCTTCACTCACTCACTCACTCACTCACTCACTCCAGACACAGACACAGATGAGGCAGGTGATGAGCATGATAGCAGTTAAAGTACTCAACCAAACTTACGAAAATGTCTTCACCTTATGGCAATCACAAAGTTAATAAAAGGCACATTTACTTCATTAATGAGATCGAGAAATGTTTGGATCTGATCCTGAGTTCTCGAAGTTTTGACGTAAGTTAGAAGTATCACTCAACTTTGACAAAACACATTTCGTAGGATCAACTGAAATCGATTATAATTGAAACATAACAGTCAGTTTGAGTTTGGTGAGTAGAAGACATAAGTTGTTTGGACTTTTTACGTTTCAAAAATGCATCTGAGTTAAATATTCAGCAGTTTCAAGTTGCCAATTAAGATTTGAGCAAAATGTTAAGTTTGTTTTGACAATTCGGGGTCTGGTTACTTACCTAAAATTACTTAAAGTTTCTAACTTAATTATTTTAATTTTTGTTAAAGAAATCAATGTGCAGTTCTGACACTCACCATAGAGTGTTATTGCCACAGTGACCGATTCCTGGAAACCAAACCGTTGCAGATCTTGTCTTGAAACTGCCATTAACTGCGAGAGACAAATGATGAACCTTTCGTCTGTATGTGTGTCTTAGAACTAGGTGTCAGTTCCATTTAGGTGAGACTGACAGTACTTTAGCCACGTAGAATCTGCGCGGGTTTGATGTAAGTATAATCCAAATCGATCGGCTTCATCTCACAAATGCGTTGTTCTCACCCAGGCTTACTCGTGGAATGATGTGGTTGTTATTCCAAAGATGTTGGTCCATATCCATCAGCCTGGCACTGGTATTCCTGGAAATCTCTCCCAGAGGATCGGTAGTGAAATAAATGTCTCGGCTGTTCCTTCTGTGTACATAAACGGATCTTAGCAGTTTACCCTATGTGTACATGAATAGATCTTAGCAGTTTACCCTATGTCTACATAAACGGATCTTAGTACCCAGTGTTTCAACAATATCGCAGTAACCTGTACATAACCATATGTGGCGCTGACATCCCACCAGTTGTTGATATTGTACGTGTATTGTATCGTGGTCTGATCTACCAAATCGCCGAGCACTGCCTCATGTCGTGGTCTGATCCACCAAACCACCGAGCACTGCCTCACGTCGTGGTCTGATCCACCAAACCACCGAGCACTGCCTCACGTCGTGGTCTGATCCGTAGTCCTACGAACTTCTTTGGCCCATTCCTAACGCACAAGCTACGATCAAGTTAAGAATCCTTAGGTTTATGAACGTTTCGAGAGTAAAGTCTCTGGATTCGGTGATCATAGATCAAAATACTTTTCGTAGAAGAATGGTACCTGCAGTTTCGGTGTTATCGATGTGGTAGTTGTTCCCTTTGTTTATCTAAAAGAACAGGAGGGTGTAGGCTGCATATAAGAAAGACACATCATCTTTTGAGTAATGAATGGACGTTTCGCATGTTAGTAGGCCATGTTTCTGTTGCAGGGAAATGAAAACATACGAATGCGGCTGACATTATGTAAAATAAAGATTAAAATGTTTGAACCATGTTTAATGGCGCCTGAAATATGGCAGAACTTGGCATGAACTTGGCATATCCCAGACTAAAGTAGACCCAAAGGATGTTGACAACACAATGGACTGCGCTACACAGTAGCTCTTGTTCATCACAGATGGCGACAAGGCCGACATGGTGTCAATGTGAAAGTGTACAAGTTTAAGTTGCGAACGTTTGCATTAATGCATTTGCATTTTATGAATACAGTGTATATTCAAATATTCACCACCATTGAAAACTGTATGGATGTACGTGGCTTCGAATAAACGAATACAGAATTCTCACGGCTGTTCAACACGAAGGGCCAGCCAGCGTTGTACCAAACACGAGGACTGTGGGGTCGGCATGAATGCAAAGACACAGCTTTCGCAATATCCACGCTTATGCATAAATTCAAATATTGTGTCCGAATCATCATTGTGGACGGGTCAACGTCGACAGTAAGTAATCCCCTCCGAGTGATTTTTTACAACACAGACATCTGATTCCAAGACTTTATGACACAGCTGTTTTAGAACATATGGATTCTATATGAGTGAGTGTTGTTTTACTTCACTTTCAGGGCAATTAAGGCATTTCAGGATGCGGGACAGTGAGGGAATGTGCGTGTGTATATTTTCTTATACAATGCTTTTGTTCGTTTTTTGCCCCCCAAGGGAATTTGTCATCAGACTGGTTTCACATGATGTACTTCTAGGTGGAATCAAGCCCGGATCGTCCTCTGTACCACGTGACAAGAGACTGTTTTAATCACTCGGTTACCTAACCGCCCCTAATGTCGTATTGTCAGGTTGACGTTGTTTCCTAACCGCCCCTAATGCCGTATTGTCAGGTTGACGTTGTTTCCTAACCGCCCCTAATGTCGTATTGTCAGGTTGACGTTGTTACCAAACCGCCCCTAATGTCGTATTGTCAGGTTGACGTTGTTTCCTAACCGCCCCTAATGTCGTATTGTCAGGTTGACGTTGTTACCAAACCGCCCTTAATGTCGTATTGTCAGGTTGACGTTGTTTCCTAACCGCCCCTAATGTCGTATTGTCAGGTTGACGTTGTTTCCTAACCGCCCCTAATGTCGTACTGTCAGGTTGACGTTGTTACCTAACCGCCCCTAATGTCGTATTGTCAGGTTGACGTTGTTACCAAACCGCCCCTAATGTCGTATTGTCAGGTTGACGTTGTTTCCTAACCGCCCCTAATGTAGTATTGTCAGGTTGACGTTGTTACCTAACCGCCCCTAATGTCGTACTGTCAGGTTGACGTTGTTTCCTAACCGCCCCTAATGTCGTACTGTCAGGTTGACGTTGTTTCCAATTGTGCAGATCGATGATCATTCTGCTGATCGCTGGGAAGTCAGGTCGAGACGACATATGGCTGGAATATTGCTGAGGGCAAACTCATCCACGCACTCACTCACTCAATCACCCATGTGGAGGGAAGTATATCACATTGTGACATGTTAGAATTTGAAGTTTGCTGTATCAAGCACTGAGACAAATATGAGCACGCGGCATCTACACACAAATAAATAAATGACAATCGCCATGGTAACCAGATCACTGTATTTATGACAATATAATTATTACATCTGGGACAAGATGTACAGAGTTGTATTTAGGTACTTACTTGTGTACATCATTCGTGAGGATATTACTAAAAATTACGAAAGAAGACAAATTGAAAGTTATAGGTAAAGTTATATAATGGTTTGTTTACATCAATTCAGTTTTGAGCATATCACGGTGTATTAGTGTAATGTTGGAGAAGAAGCGAGGTTAGACAGAACTTCACCCTCAACGAGATGGCGGTGATAAACCAAGGATCATGACAGAATTTAGGATTTGAACGCGGACCATCGTTCCAGATACAGCAAACGTTCAATGTTACATTTTCATTTTTCTTCTGTGTTAAATACATGGCTGTAGATGTAGCAAGCTAGTACAACGTTGAAGAGTTTTAAAGTACGTCTCTACAGATCGTTCATTACATAAAACAGCTTCTGAGCAGATGACGTCGATTCCAAACAAGTTCATGTTTGGCCAACAGGTATATTTCAAATCTGCTGTACTTACCCGAGAAAAAGTTTCGTTGAATGCGTACAAATTAAGAGGCGAGAGACTGGTTTATGTGAAACATGTGGCAGGCTGTCCTGATACGGAACAAGGAGTTAGTGGATAATCATGACAGTAATTACAGTGTAACCATAGTGGTCTTCAGACATGACTTGGTCTGTGGAACAATGATCAGGATGATTGTGCTGTCAGTTCTCACACGGCAATGTGAGAAACTTCCAAAATTGCTACGCTTTATTTAGACAAACTGAATTTAACTGACATGTAGGAAGCTTTGTTTGTCATGGTTGCCATGAGAAATTGTCTCGCTCAGCATTTTAAACCAAATTACCAAGGATCAATAATAAATATTTACTCGCCCTTTGCCTCCAGGAATAACGTCAGCAGTGACAGGGAAACAGAAGGACAAGATCCGACAGGAGGAACATGAGGTGTCATTTTTGATGTAAAAGACAAGTCAGTGTGGATGTTGTGGCTTGTCTTTGCTCGGGGACTTCCGGTCGATGGCGCATTGCCAGTACCTTACTTGTACTCATTAAGGGCAAATATCAGGAAGTCTCAGTTGTTTAGAAATGATTATACTCTATATACACCATTCCAAGGAAGTGTTACAGAACACCCGGTGTTTTCATATACTGTGGTCATATAATTGGATAACAGATTGTGTAGTCATGAAGGTTCTTATATTTACGCTGTGTACATCCGAAGCATTCTGAGAAACATCTCTAAATCAACTCATTGCACAAACTAGAATAGAACTGACTACACAATGTTGTGTATACTGCATTCCGACCCTCCAGACCTTCAGTTAAACAGTGGTCAAATATAACGTGTCTCGAGTTGATTTTCATTTCCTTGGAACAAGAGTCAAAGATCTGGTTTAGAATGAAACACAGCGGACCTCCCTCTCTCTCGTAACTAGGTCATATCTTGAGAGGTATCCAAGTTGTGCAGAGAATCTGAGTTTAATGTAAAAATGCAACAATTCACATAATGAAGATACAACGACTTTACAAGTTTCCTCGAATACCACATTATATCCATAAATATTCGGGAGATATAATTGCTGAACATATTACACATGGTGGATGTCTTCAAGCTGACGCCATTAACTAGATTAGTCTTTTAGCATGATCTATTCCGAAGTGTGAGTGATCACTAGCTCGACTGGATGAAGCATTCGGTCCATAAATGATTTTCGTTCTGTGACTTTATTGGAATGTGGATGGGAATTGTGTCCCAATAACTGACATATCACTGTAGCACGATCTAACTAATGAAATAGACAAAGCTATTTTTGGAATCTTCCTGTCGATTTGGTCGACTGAATTCAAATTCTGTTCGACAGAGACAGACAAAGGGAGATATGATTTACATGCGTTAAATTCACGAAATGTTCACTTAATGAGGGCTTTATCGAAAATCCTCAAGATTTCTGCATGTATTACGAACAATAATATCAATGATGCATCTGCCACACTGAGGAAAATTGTGTTGTTGTTTTGTTTTGTTTTATTTTGTGTTTTGGTTTTTTTGTTTGTTTGCTTCGTTGTTGTTGTTATTTGTATGTTTTGATTTGTACAACAACAAACTCCAGGAATTCAACATCGTGTATTTTGGCTCATAATTAGGCTTGGGACTGTTCAGTCACAAACTGTATGACATAAAAAATTATATTGAATGTCAGCAATGTCTTGTCACACGTGACCCTTTCATGTGCAGTAGAAAGGTGAAGGTCAGGTGTAAAAACTACAGCATGTGTCACGTTAGTATAGCCTAATCCAAATAGTTACAAATGTCTCACGGACCATACACAGAGAGTCTAAACACCAGTGCCATGAGGTCCAAGTGATGGAGACCACTCAAACAACTAAGGATCTACAACATTTTATCCTGGTTCAGAATATTTTATGAATATGTTTGATGCGTCTGAGTAAAATGCTCCCACATGCATCTGGCACAGATCATTAAAACATGTTCCTGGGCAAGTTAATGAATATCACGACTCATAACTCATAACCGTCATAACTGTGAAATCGTTTGAGGCTTCAATCATTTCACCTCCAGATGGTATAATTATATTCCTTCAAAGCAACTACTAAGAATCCCACTAGCCATTACATAAGCTCTTTGTTTGGCTACTTTTGCACTTGCAGTGACAACGCTGATGATGTAATGGTCGTTCACGTCACTGTCTGGAGGTAGAGTGGTACTCATGATGGCTATTGATAATTCCCGCTAGGAAATCAGTCATGTGTTCACCTGACAGGGTGATTATCTGTACACGGAGAGGCTGTCAGTCAGTGACAGGCTAATGAAGATCTGGAGCTCTCAGAACGTTCTTGAAACAAAGAGCAGTAATGAGGGTGGTAAGGGGGAACAACAAGAACCTCACAAACCAGTTCAGGGTGATTTGGTCCCAGAATCGAAATACTACCATGAGGGTATTGTGTGAGTGAGTATGACATTACGCCGCCTTTAGCACTATTCCGGCAATATCATTGCGGGGTACACAGGAAATGGTCTACACACACTGTACCCATGTGGGGAATTAAACCTGGCTCATCGGGGTGACGAGCGGACGCTTTAACAATCGCTACCTACCAAAAGGGTAAGTTATGACATTAGGGGAAATGGGGTTCAACGTCACGTCACGCCACGTCCAATATCAATGCACTTACAAGCGCATGTGCACGTCGACTAATTCTCAGTTTGACCGGTTTCGTGCGCGACCTGAGTCATGTTCCCTTCCCGTATTTTACAAAACATCCTTAAACCCTACTGACCCCTAGAACCGTGTAGTCCGCATAAAGGGTTACCTTTTTATACATATACTTACCCCAGTACATTGTTCTGACACAGACTCTTGACTTGAGTATCGTGTATACTGGAGGCTGCACGCACACCGATGTACAAGTGTCCACTTCATGCTATGTATCCCCATACAGTAGTAATCTGTAGTTCACGACACCGAGTGGTCGTTTGGTAGAGACATAAATGGCCATCGAGGAGGAACATGATATCGGAAACACCAGTTTTAAGACAATTCATTCTACATTCAACATGAAGAACACTTTTTCAGATTAAAATGTTCCAGGGTGACAATGAATAAACCGTTGTAAAGGTAAAAAGTGCGATTTCAGTTTACTAAATCTTTAACTTTGCTCGCCGGCACGATATCGAAGACCATCGATACAAAGTTCTGCTGCAAAACACAATCCAGAGCTGTAATTCTAGAAATGCTTTATGTCAACTCCTTTGAACTTTACTGTAAATGCATTTAGAATGAGAAGCGCGATGTGAATATAAATATTTATGAATATTTATCTTAAATCAGCAAGATTTGGTAATTCTCTGTAATTATGAATTCAAGCCCAATTTACATGTAATCAGTCATATCGAAATAGGGAGGGGGAACTTTTGATATCACATTGAAACGTATTTGACCTCTCTATCTGACAGACATACAAGGGATTGGGGAGGGAGACGATGCGTTTTTCTACTGAAATCATACCAAACATTCATTTGCTGAATTGTATGCATGATTGGATATGCTAATTGTCACACCAAACAACACGCTCAAGGGTGAAGACATACTGCGCGGGTGTCGTCCATATTCCACGTGTCTCAATGGATCATACAATGTTTACATGTGCCCATATTTCATGGACGTTTTCCTGGAAGCTTCAGAGATTATCACAGATTTATCTGTGAAGCTTTCTGTGGGATGAGCACTTTAATAAAACCCATAGAACATGCTGACAGAGCCAGAGTCATTACTGTGTGGTCCACTATCTCCCAACGAATCGTGGTATCTTTTAGGGACAAAACTGGTCCCTATCAAATCCTTTGTATAAGGACGTAGGGTGTGTAGCTGAAAGGTTTAATGAACAGTGACAGACATGGGCGGAACTAACCACAGGCTTTTCCGACAGAAAACGGAAATAGGCGATTGGCAGAACTTCCGGCGTATTCAGGTCGAATGTCGTAACAATGTCAAAAGTAAACGTCACGTGGATCTACAATGTCGTTACAATACTGTAAGACGCGACCAGTAACCGACTTGACCCGTGCACATGGTATATTTTGATTCTGATGGTACTTGACGATTATTTCATTGAAATTGCCACTTATGTGGACAACAGTTTTTTTAAATGCAGTATTAACGCACTCTGTGAAATTTCTGTAACATTAACGGGTTGATCAATGAAACAGAGGTCTAATTGTAAGGCGTTGACATCGGCGGAACCCAGGCAAGGTGATTTCCGGCAGAAACGGAAACAGAAGACTGTGCTGAGTGAATAGATTCTTGTCTCTCGTGCGTGCTGAAACCGATTGTCTATTCGGGTCTACTCGGCTTTTTCCGTGCCTTTATAATTATTCGACAAGACTGGAGCAGTGATCTAAGCGCACAATGCAGATCATATTCATAACTACCCTACTGTACCAATACAATATTTGATACTCGTGACTCGTTTTACGGAACGGGTCTCCCTTGTATAGTTTTTTTTTGCTAGAGTGGGTGACATGCAGGGGTGAGTGAGAGGCCATTTCAAAGAATGAACTGGGACCCGTTTGAAGGAGCAAGTGAGTCACCGGTCACCAGTAACTGATTGATATTTAAAAGTGACTGACTGACCGATATTTAAGGCTGAATGAGTGAAGGATATCCGGGAGTGAGTGACTGAACGACTGATAACCAGGACTGAGCAACCGATACCCTGGAGATGAGACTGATATCATGAACTGCGTATTCATGAATGAGTGACTGATGAGGTGTTAGTGAGTGTTCTATGCTGGACACGGTTTGAGCAGCATCTCATACGACCATGTGTCACCTCGATGTGGGAATAAGCCTTTCGGTGCTGTGGCTGTTTGCCATAGTCGTAAAACCCACGAGCATGGCAGCGTGTGGTGACATTCTGTAGATCCTTGCATCACCATGACAACAAGTCCCACCCTTTGATATACATAAATAAATTTTGAAAATCATAAACTACAAACGGTATCCAATGGCATACCTAGTTACTGTGCATGTAAGAAACCTTTTGTATTGTTTTGTTTGTTTTTCTTTATATTGAATCACTAGGAGCGGTCAGAGCATTTGAAACCTAATTAAACAGACGATATTGATCAGTTTTTGCGCAGATCACTATCCAGACAGAAACATTCTTTGGGAATTTTATTGACATAGGTTTCACTAAACTTTTAATTAAATGCATAAAGCAGCTAAGCGAAAATGTAACACTTAAGGAATATAAAGTCAATTCTTACGATAAGAGACTCTACACTCATGCATACATGAAATTATTTTGTGAAATGGCTTCTTCTCTTTACAAGTCAATGATGTTACACCATCGTGTTTTAAAGGCAAAGTCGACTTATATCACTTCAGCCTTCTCCTGAACAGATGTTTGTTTTTAAGAGTGACTAAGTTTAGTTTTACCCCGCACTCAACAATATTCTAGCTGTTTGTCAGCAGTCTGTAAATACTCTAGACCAGACAAACCAGTGGTCAACAGCATGAGCATCGGTCTGCGCATTTGGGAAACGAGGACATGTGTCAGCGAGTCTGACAACCCGACCGCGTCAGTGGTCTCTAACGTCAAGCACAGTGAATTTTTACGACAAACATGAGTCGTTGGAGACCTGTTCTACCCCGGATCTTCACGGGCATTGTTTTTAAGAAGGAAGAAGATCTGGCAGTATGAAGATCATCTCTCATTATATACTGGACAAAAATAATTAGGGATACATACATATGTAAATTTTGAAATTATCAATAATGATGTATATATTCATTGACATTCTAATGAAATATCAATCATAACAATACCAATATCCCTAACTTATACACATGCAGAAAAGCGCCGCCCACTATTATTGTGATCTGCTACTTTGGATACTCAATGGTAACTATCATAGCGAGATCTATGACTGTCATTGACATCATTGGTTTGATTATGTTTGGCAACTAAACGGGTGGTGACGCTGTGATGACGACCCATTTGCCTTGCAATGGCCCTGTATGACCGACCAGCATTTTTCATGCCTATCACATGCCATCTCTCAGCGGTAGTTAACTTTCTCCTTAGCATGACTGATTTACTAACTCTAAAGTGAAAGGAGAATCTCACAACAGACCGATGAAACCATGTGTGTGAAACGTGATTTCCAAGATTCAGATGGTATGGAAATGGTGTTTGAAATGAAACGTGCAGAACGTTTTCCTTGTCATATCTTGACAATCTTAGATTCAAGAATCTATGGAAGGCTAATTGAGTCATAAACATTTATACTTTGTATTTCTGATCTTCACTGGTGAAATCAAGACACTATGAAAATAGCGCCGCTTAACTTTTGTGCATGTGTATATTTTGTCCAGTATATTTGAAAACTCGATCGTGAAAACTTCTAAAATGTTGAACCATGCCAAATGTTAAAACAATGTCTGATCATCATGTCTTCATGTGGGGTAGTGTAGGGGTTAAACTACTCGCTCGTCACTGGTTCTATTCCCCACATAGGTTCAGTGTGTGCAGTCCATTTCTCCCGCCTTATACTGCTGGTATATTGGTAAATGCTGCGTTAAACTAAACCCACTCACACATTCATGTCTTAAATATAGCTGATATATTCTGAAGACGTTACTGATGACGCAACCAGCCCTTCACTGAATCGTCCTCATCATCCGGGTTCAGTGATAACGCGTTCAGTGATAGCTATGCAGAGCTACGTTCCTTTGCGGTGTAAGGACATTATTAAGGTGTATCTCCATATATTTCCTATCAGCACCACCGTCGAAGAACTACATCACTTTCCGTCGTCATCAAGCAAAAACAATGCGCTATAAATACATTACTGCTTGAAGATGAATTAAACCAATCGCACTCCCAGCCAGATCGTTTGTTGATCCACCAGCTATCCTGATATCTGTTCTCTTGCATATATATTTTATAATTCTAATCTGATTTACACCAACAAACTTGCAAATGTCCACTGATACTCACCAACAAAACTAGTTTGATGAAGAATCAAATGTCTGTAAAAAAGTTATGTTTCTACGTGTATTGTGTGACGTTCGCTTAGATAACCAGGCCTGTTTCCCATTCTGAAGTCGCCCCAATCTTCATGCTGTGGGTATAATGTTTCACTTCCATAACGTAAACGCTTACATCAAATAGTTTACCCTGCATGCTACTGGAACAAATTGCAATTTGGAATTCGATTCCAAACAGGTTGGATTAATTGGAAAAGATGTCTCAGTGTCGTTTGGTTACAAATTGTTGGAGAGAGTTGCATATTCCATACATGTTGCCACTGCCTACTCTTTTGACTGAAGTTTGAGTACAGCAGAAGATGATCGCCCTACACCCTTTATAGCTATGTCGTCTACATTACGATTGGCTGTCTGACAATATTTATAAGCTTTTCTAATCACCATTAAAGAGCCGCTGAAACTGTTTAGAGTTGTGTCAGTTTTAAGGTCAGTTGGAATGCGTTTGTATTTATCGTCATTTCGAATAACCACCATCTCTTCTTATGCTTCGTTTATCAGCAGACGGGGAGAGAAACTTTCAAGGTGACGTGAATGGGACTCAGCGTGGCGAACAGGGTACTGTGACCAACATGTCCAGTGTAGGGATACGTGCGTGCATCCACTTCTGGTGTAAGATAATGTGACCAACATGTCCTGTGTAGGGACACGTCCGTGCATCCACTTCTGGTGTAAGATAATGTGACCAACATGTCCAGTGTAGGGACACGTCCGTGCATCCACTTCTGGTGTAAGATAATGTGACCAACATGTCCAGTGTAGGGACACGTCCGTGCATCCACTTCTGGTGTAAGATAATGTGACCAACATGTCCAGTGTAGGGACACGTGCGTGAATCCACTTCTGGTGTAAGATAATGTGACCAACATGTCCAGTGTAGTGACACGCGCGTGAATCCACGTCTGGTGTAAGATAATGTGACCAACATGTCCAGTGTAGGGACACGTGCGTGAATCCACTTCTGGTGTAAGATAATGTGACCATCATGTCTTGTGTAGGGACACGTCCGTGCATCCACTTCTGGTGTACGATAATGTGACCAACATGTCCTGTATAGGGACACGTCCGTGCATCCACTTCTGGTGTAAGATAATGTGACCAACATGTCCAGTGTAGGGACACGTGCGTGAATCCACTTCTGGTGTCAGATAATGTGACCAACATGTCCAGTGTAGGGACACGTGGGTGCATCCACTTCTGGTGTAAGATAATGTGACCAACATGTCCAGTGTAGTGACAAGTGCGTGCATCCACTTCTGGTGTAAGATAATGTGACCAACATGTCCAGTGTGTGACACGTGCGTGCATCCACTTCTGGTGTAAGATAATGTGACCAACATCTCCAGTGTAGTGACACGTGCGTGTATCCACTTCTGGTGTAAGATAATGTGACCAACATGTCCAGTGTGTGACACGTGCGTGCATCCACTTCTGGTGTAAGATAATGTGACCAACATGTCCAGTGTAGGGACACATGGGTGAATCTACTTCTGGTGTAAGATAATGTGACCAACATGTCCAGTGTAGGGACACGTCCGTGTATCCACTTCTGGTGTAAGATAATGTGACCAACATGTCCAGTGTAGGGACACGTGCGTGTATCCACTTCTGGTGTAAGATAATGTGACCAACATGTCCAGTGTAGTGACACGTGCGTGAATCCACTTCTGGTGTAAGATAATGTGACCAACATGTCCAGTGTAGTGACACGTGCGTGAATCCACTTCTGGTGTAAGATAATGTGACCAACATGTCCAGTGTAGGGACACGTGCGTGAATCCACTTCTGGTGTAAGATAATGTGACCAACATGTCCAGTGTAGGGACACGTGGGTGCTTCTACTTCTGGTGTAAGATAATGTGACCAACATGTCCAGTGTAGGGACACGTCCGTGTATCCACTTCTGGTGTAAGATAATGTGACCAACATGTCCAGTGTAGTGACACGTGCGTGAATCCACTTCTGGTGTAAGATAATGTGACCAACATGTCCAGTGTAGGGACACGTGGGTGCTTCTACTTCTGGTGTAAGATAATGTGACCAACATGTCCAGTGTAGTGACACGTGCGTGAATCCACTTCTGGTGTAAGATAATGTGACCAACATGTCCAGTGTAGGGACACGTCCGTGCATCCACTTCTGGTGTAAGATAATGTGACCAACATGTCCAGTGTAGTGACACGTGCGTGTATCCACTTCTGGTGTAAGATAATGTGACCAACATCTCCAGTGTAGGGACACGTGGGTGCTTCTACTTCTGGTGTAAGATAATGTGACCAACATGTCCAGTGTAGGGACACGTGCGTGTATCCACTTCTGGTGTAAGATAATGTGACCAACATGTCCAGTGTAGTGACACGTGCGTGAATCCACTTCTGGTGTAAGATAATGTGACCAACATGTCCAGTGTAGGGACACGTGGGTGCTTCTACTTCTGGTGTAAGATAATGTGACCAACATGTCCAGTGTAGGGACACGTGCGTGTATCCACTTCTGGTGTAAGATAATGTGACCAACATGTCCAGTGTAGTGACACGTGCGTGTATCCACTTCTGGTGTAAGATAATGTGACCAACATCTCCAGTGTAGGGACACGTGGGTGCTTCTACTTCTGGTGTAAGATAATGTGACCAACATGTCCAGTGTAGGGACACGTGCGTGTATCCACTTCTGGTGTAAGATAATGTGACCAACATGTCCAGTGTAGGGATACTGTAGGATACGATAACATGTATCAACCAAGTTCGCAAGACTGATCACCTGATCCCTTTAGTCGTCGCCGATGACAAGCATGGGTTACTGAAGGCCAATTCTAACCCGGATGTTCACGGGTTAATCGAACACTGAACACGCAGATAAGTGTGAACCATTCTGAAAACACTCCAATGTACCGGGTTACTCTAACGGAGAAACAATAAACGATAGTGCGACAGGATGGAAGGAGGCTGTTCGTGTAACTAACTCCGTCACTTTACGACCCAGACCCATCCCCGGGGAATGCGCCAGTCTTGGTAGCTACGTCAGGGAAGAGACATGTGTAGACATTTTGTAAACTAATGGGAAATCAATTTTTTTGAAAAAAGAACTTGCTGATCGGTTGTAGTGCTGAATGTCAATATAATCAGAGGAAATTAAAATATACGACATAACGACCTCCTACGAGGACAGTCAAACAGCGGGAGAACCAAACTGATGATCTCTATCAACACGGTGAATTGCTACAACACATATACTATCTGCGAGAGTAAACGTGATTATAGGTGGTGTAGCCGTTCTGTTGTGGAAAGTAACAACATTAGTTTTCTGATCAGTGTTTACCATATCTTCACTGACAAAATGTATATAATCTAGTATCAGGAGACAGAGCGATACGCCCACAAAGAGACACGTGCAACAACTCAACAAAGAGTGTCAGTATTGGCGTTGAGACAGACGAGTGACGGTGCATTGACGACGGAATGGAAAGCTGGTTGTGTTTCAAATGTATTGCTGTAGATCTCCAAACGAATACTGTGTTTTTGATACGCATTAAAATATATGGCAATTCTGTGCTGCAAGTCACAGTAATTCTCATTAAAACACACGTGTGTAGGTATCAGGCTCTCGACAATCACGCAAACCTTCAAATTGCGTATCGTGCATGTTCAAATTGCAAATCACCAGGAAATACATGTATTAATATGTTCAATTTTCAGTTCTGAATTAAATGTATTTTGGATGTACCTTCTGTGAAAAAAAACACAATTACTTTTTTTCTGCTAGGAAAGTTGCTGCATTGATTCGCATGTTGGGCAATTGTTTTCTTCCATGTTCGTTGGTAAAGGTCTTGCAATGACTTGCATCAATCAAAGCAGTGAGCCAGACCATCAGATCCCGTTAGTCACCCACAAGCATGGGTAGATAGAGGCGAATTTTAGCTCAGATCACACCAACGAGTCATACTCAAGACGTGAAACATCGAGAGTACCATGGTACAGTATTCACGTACATACGTTCGTTGGCATATCTATGTCATAACAGAACTCCATGTCACTGGTTCATTAGTGCCAAAGAGAAGCAACGTTGCCCCAATATACAGAGCAATATGAATTCACAAACTGCCATAGCCAAATGAATATTTGGAGAGGTCGGCAATCTGGATTCGAAGTTGATTGTGCCCTCTGGCAATATGTCGATCTCTACTCCCAGACTGAATGACCAGCGTCCGAGGCAAAGGCAAATGTGACGGAGCGGTCACTGGATAACAGTACCGTTTGGTTGTGTGTTAGGAGACACATAGGAAGATTTCCTCTGTGTAGAGAAAGTATAACCTCAAAATATATCATTGGCCGAAAACTAGGCATGCATAAGGTCATGGTGGATACCGGATCTCAGTCTCTCTTTGACACTTAATTTTTTTTTAGGGGTTGTGTTTGTGTTGGGGCCTTTTTGTGTGGTTTTGTTTGGTTTGGGTTTGGGGGGATTTTTTGTAGTCACAGAAAGAAAGTGCTGAGAAAAGCAAATTGAAAGTCGTTTTACTAGTAAAACCATAACTGTGGGATTTTCCACACGAATTATTCGCACTTTTTTATTCATGTATTTTATTCAACGAAAAATAGCGTACATATCTGAGGCTAAGTCATTAAGCAAGGGCTTGGTTGTTAAGTACTAGTATTTAGTATTGTAGCCCATCGGAGATGTGGAGGTGTTGTAGACTCTTCTAACGGGTCTGTCCGGAGCACCCCGTCGTGATGTAACAGAACACCTTATATATTGAACTTTGTGGATGAAGTCGTACGATATCCACAGCAATATGCCGGACTTTTTAGCAAAACAACAGTAAGAGAGCAATCATTTGATGTGCAGGAACAGGCGCCGTGTAACTGACAAGATACATGTGCCACGTATTTTGACATCAGCTGTCTTGTCACCTGAATCTCTGCTGCACATTACAGTGTGAAAAGAACATAGTTTGTTATTTTCAGTCAAGAAAATAAGGATATATTTGTTGAGAACGTATAGGTGAGCTCCTGATCCTTAAAACGTGGATACTAATCTCCTATCAAGGAAGACCTGATTCATTGGCCATTAGCAGCATGGGCTGCGGGAGACGAAGACGGCCATCCATAGTCCAGACAAATTGTTCGACTTCCATTTTTGGGAAGTCGCGGTGGCTGAGTGGGTTAGACTTCTGACTTTTGTGTGCTGGCGATCAGGTGCTTGACTCTTACTGTGCTGGCTCGAATCCAGGATGAGACACAACCCAAGTACCAGAATCTGTAATTTACTAAGAATGTGTAATCCAAAATATAACATAGGTTACATCTGACCACTTTCTAAATGGCGTTCTTTTTTCATATCCAACCAATTCAATCTTCAATACAAGCATGTCTTCACATACATGGTTTCCAACTTACCCACCCCTCATCCGGGCACTGTCACACTCAGGGGGCTATTTGAGGCCGTGAACTCGTGTCATCAATCGCAACCTCGGTGCGTTCTATGAAGTCAGATGACACATAACGTCGTTGTCGTTTGATCATCACCAAAGCGTGCATTTGACAGGCGTGGTTCAGTTCCTCATCATACTTAATGTCAAGAGATTCTAAAAAAACGACCAATTTGACAACATTTCAAAGGAAAGGAAGACGCTCAGTTCATAACTGAACTTATTGTAGGATCAACTTTCAACTTGATTACGTTTTTACTGTCTCACTTCTAACAACAAATCTCGGTTGTTGGTAGTATTGCGCTCTGACGTATCGACCCTTTTATCAATATACAAAATAAATCATTTTGTTATGAGCTAAAGTTAATAAGTGCTGACTTTGCCACCCAAATGTTGGCAGTTCTACTGCTGTGTAAAGTTACATCACAGGAGTCAGAAGTGTGGATTGAAATAATAAAATGGTATGCATTTTCACTACAGGGTTTATTCAGGCAATATCTGAACGGAGGACACAGAAACCGTTGCATAACACTTACATGGGTGTTGTATAGGTGGAGACCATATGCAACATATGGGAACCGAACTTCAGCCTTCGCCTTTACCACCGAGCACCTTACCCACTAGGCCATACTAATAGTTGCAAACTCAATTTCTTACTGCACGTAGAAGTGTCGATAGCGTCGATATTTTGGTCGACTTTAAATTGATCAACCTCGAATAACAATTTCTTGCTTGTTTCATATCAAGACAACGTAAAAAACGGGTGTTGTATTGTCCCTCTGCAGTTTATGGCACCAAAGCAGCTCGGAGAACAGCCAAAGGGTTTGGTCATCTCAGATTGGAAATGCCTGGTTGTAATGGATAATAAATACATGAAAAATAAAACCATTCACAGGGTTTAGAAAATAAACCTTTAAGCAGTCGTCGAGCTATCCGTTTTTCTGTAACCGTAGACGGCTGCGTAACAGTGTAGAATCTTCTTTTATAGCATCAACCTACTCATGTACGTTCCTCCAGAGGTTCATCTGTTCTATCCGCATAGAAAGTTTTACCTTGGGAAAAGTAAAATAGGGCAATGATTTAACATGATACAAATGAAAGGCATTTCGTAGGAAATATATCGAGTTAATATTGACCCGTGTGAAGCACGGTGGTTGAAACATGTATTTTGGGATGGAGGGAGCTTGTCTGTGTGGCTAACACTTCCCCCAGCCCCAGCCCCGGAGAATGCGTGGGTCAGGGAAGGGGAGTCTGCTAGCAATAACAGACACACTGAAAACCCATGGGGAATCAATTTATCAAGTACTACTCTCCCTGATGAACTGAAGTGTAGGCTGTCAATATGATCATAACAAACAGAAATGTCTCTCTCACACCGACAGAACAACGATAGCCGGACAAGGGGAGGGCGTAAGTCCAACGCTCTAGAACAGAGTTCCGCAATATATGCAAAGATGTACTTATGCATTGGGGCAGTAATTGCCATCATCGTTGGATAATCCAAGTATTTGCACCATGATTTCTTGCCCTAGATTTCAGTAGAGACCATAGTCCCATGTTGATTGTTGTGTTAAAAGTGTCTGTCTTAATACAACTACTCCATCACAAGGAAGAGGTGGCGTGGTAGACTTAAAGTAGTTTAACACTTAAGCCATGGACAGTGTCCATGACAAGTGACAGAGCCACGAGAGTGCTCCAAGCTATATATGACAAACCAGCGGTTGACAGAGTGAGCATTAACACCTGTCATGGCACTGTATTCCAGATTTCAACCAGAACAGAAAGCCTTTGCTGCTTGTAATATTGTTGATCATACGTCACCATCATATGATCAACGATCAAACAGCGGCTCATGCTTTTGTCTCCAAAGCAGTTTGTATCACTTTCTCGAACCTTTTAGCAAGTCTCGCTACTTTTCAAGATGATTCTTTCTCAAAAGCAGGATTTAAAATTAACTCCCGCGCAGGGAGCCACTGAATCGGAAACTTTTATAATAATCCATTAAAATTATGTTTGTGTTTGTAAACGATGATGTTTGTGTTATGTTTGTCAAATTTCGGAACGTCTTGGTTTGACACAACCATTCATTGATTTTCAAAGCTCTCTTAGCGGTAAGATAATGCCATACATTAACATAAACTTACGACTATCTTAGTGCTAAGGGAGCTACGAAAATCTAGGCCCTGAATTATAGAATGAGCGTTATTCTACATCAGCCATATTTTAACAAAATATCTCATCCTGTCAGTATTCCTTGCACATACTAGGCCATCTGGCCCTCAAGTGTACTTTATTTGACGTCACCACCAAGGTAGGTGTTGACCCTCTCCATAACGCATTATTGCCACGGTAGTTTATAGTTGTTTAAAATACACAAAAGACGGGTACTAGTTAAATCGCTGAGAAGATTTGCTTGATCTCCAGTTGCCTTTGTAGAAGTAAGTATCGTCATAAACAACAAATCATTAGAGACGAGAAACTTCAACAAGCACACCCCCCCCCCCCCCACCCACCCACCCCCACCCCCAGCAATAAAAGACCAGGAACACACAAAAAACGGAAATATAGCCTTTTAAGTAGTTGCCAATGTGACAAGTATGGTAGTCACAACATGAAAAGAATCCTCCATGTTTTGGTGGAATGGTATCAATACATTCCCTGACGATTGTGGCCTTTCAGTCGTCGTATGATCGGCGTTAAATAGACAAAACAAGAAGTGGAAAGCTCACAGCCAACAAAGTGACAGCTGTATTAAATTGTGTAGCCGGGACTAAACAGAGAAGTACACTCAAGAACACGCACACGAACGCGAACTACAATTGTATGTGTGCATAGAATAACATACACACACGTGCATACACTGACATACACACAGACACATATTCTCACGTGCGCGTGAGAACAATAATGCTGGACACGACATGTGAAGTCATTTCACTCCACTTGTATCTGCAAACAGCCAACAATTCAAACACTCCGGTGTATTTTCCGCCTATATAATGGACGGTCGGTTCATATACAATTTTCAGCTCTGTCTGCACCAGCTAGTTAGTGATGGAGAATCACACGGTTGTCTGCCTTCCCATTGATTCCTGTATAGTGTTGGCAATAACTCATGTAGTGTTTACACTGGGACTCCTCTCAACACTCAAAGAAACATAGCTCTGGTGTACCTTGTCAGCGTAAAGGAGGAGACGGCTGGAGAAGCGTACGTTCACTTTAATTTGCACATATATGGGTATTGTTTAACAACTCGCAAATTTCAACAAATATGAAAAAGGCTAATGTCACATTCGCACGTTTTCATGGACACTCGCCACACCGCACCTTCTACGAAGAAGGAGCATATCCAAGTCAAGATACACGCGCACTTGTTTCATTCCCGTATTACCCACACCGAAACTGCCCTGATAAACAGAACTTGAATGGGATGACTGTATGAAGTTACATCACAGGAATGGAAAGTTTCGATTGAAATGATATAACTGTAAACATTTAATACATGTTTCATTCCACGCCGAACCTGGCCTGTCACAACACTTGTATTGGAACATTGTCAGACAGTGTCAAACATACCGACTTGACCAGAGTGTTCATCTGATAGGCTACGTGGTATAGCGAGTGTTGAAATATTTGGTCCAAAGGCAATTTCTTACTGGCCCAATGTTTCAAAGTCAATTTCTTACTGACTCGGTGTATTCCGATTGCATCGATATTTTTTTAGAAATGTGACACAGTATCGACTTTGATATCGTATCAAATACAACATCCTCAAATAACCATTTCATAGTGGTTTTATTTGAACACAGTATTACAAACAGGTGCGTGCTTTCCTGCTCATGACAGTTCATGGCACACAAGCAGTTAGGTGAACCACAAGGTTTGGTCTACGCAGAGTTGGAATAACTGGCTATCATGGATTCGTTCACAGATGTCAATAAATGACATATTAATACGGTCAATTATTTTACATAAATAATTACATAAGAGTAATATAAGTCAGCTGATCCTTCAGAAGTCGTTCACCTGTTCTAATCTTATCAGAAGGATTCACATTGGGAGAAACAATATTGGGAAGTACTTTAACATGCTGAGACATGACAGGAATATTTCAAGAATAAATCGAGTTAATATTGACCCACATGAAGCACAGTGGTTGAAACATGTATTTTGAGATGAAGGGACCTTGTCTGTGTAACTAACACTCTCACTACCCAAGCCCCACTCCCGTGGACTGCGTCAGTAAGGGATGGGGCACCTGCAGGCAATGACAGACACTCTGTAAACTCACGGGGTATCAAGTTATCAAGTACTACTCTGTAGTACTGAATGAAATTTGCCCCTGTCACTCCAACAAACAAACCTGCTCTGTTATGACAGACAGCCAAGGAAAGGGCGTATGTCTACAACATGTATAACGATGTAGTGATATATTGGGACAATATTTGTTATCCAAAGCGCTCCCGAGTTGTGCATGTTGGTCAACCTGATTATTAGCACTGTGACTTTTTGCCCAGGCTGTCAATATAGACCACAGGCTCGTTGTCAGACACTCAGTGTCAGTGTCTGTGTCAGTGTAAATGTTGCTTCATCTTATGAATGAGAAGAAAGTATGACATGGACGGCCTATCAGAAACATGGGACAGATCAATGTCAGTGTTCCACAAGTGACAGGACGATGCAGCGGTTGACAGTGGCTTGACAGTAATTCAGATATCAACGAATACAGAATACATTTGTTGCAGATAATATCACTGATGATTCAGGTGATGCATAATCGTCTACTGATCAAGTTCAACAGTCGTTTCTACGACAGTTAACTGTCAGTTCTCTGGCCGTGAACACTTATCACTACTTTTGATGATTCTTTTATTGAAATTCGATTTTCACGTGTTTTAGTGTAAACTATATCTAAGGCGGACAGGCAGCCATTAGGTCTGAACACACAGAACATCACCAGTGTGGGCTGTGGGAATCTCTCTTAACCAAATGGATCCCGAGTTTTGTTTTCTGGCGCACACTTTCATGAAGTTTGAAAAGTGAACGCTGTGCGAGAATTGCCCTCGCGTAATCCTGGATCTGCGTGCGGTTATACAATTACACAGAAATGTAGGATATTTTAATTTCCTATCCGTTGATATAAATGTAACTGCGACTACCTTAGGTTTTGAGAAGCAGACACAGTTAAATGTTGTCCAAAACTTAGTGTGCGTTAAAAATCAGATAATTTGTCCGAGTTTTTGTATCGTGAACCGATAAAACACTCTGCTACGATTTGTTTTTTAATTTGTCATCTTTACGGAAAGTGTGAGCGAAGAAAGTGCAGCCTGATGTCTAAACGACATAAGTGTATATGAAATGGATTTGTGTGCTACAAATGCTGAAGATCAATTCTTACCCGGATCTTCTCGGGGTGCGAATACGCTCAACATTAAAAATTATCTGCAATAAATGTCAAAATTTAATTTTCTGCTATGACGTCAAACGTCGACGGAGGGGTCATATACGTATAACGAGAAGGGGGCATAACACCGCTATGTTTTACATTAGGTCAATGGACCTCATATCACATGGCCAGAATGTTCTGTGGATACGGACAGTATATTTTCGTTATGTTCACAGTGAATCAAACTATTCCAATACACATTTCCCCAATGTTTCACAATACATTTCGGTAGTTTCACAATTGATATGAAAAGATGCTAATAGAAAGAGAGCAAAGCAGAGAAAGCAGGTAATAGCGATTTAGATGGCCCTATCCTATGCATATCTTAGTTCTTCGATTCTTATATTATCCTGTTTTTGCAGATGCTAGTTCACACATTTTGCAGCATTACTAACGGAGTAACAGCCACATCTTCAAGCGTATTGAGATTACCGAAAATGATACACCATTTTAACTGACGCCATGGCATGTTTTGTGCATTGTGTGACGTAGGAAAAAGACGACATGCACTGGTTTGCTGATTAGCAAATATCTCACCTAGTTTCCATTGACTGTGTAAATGGCTTCTATGTCAGAATTCAACACTGTTGAATGTTGAATTAGATATACTTCACGGGAGTAATTATTAAACGTGAGAATGGAACTTTGACAGCACAGCCCAGTGAAATGAGTGTATACCTTTGATGGTGCGATATTTAATTTTGACATGAAAAATATTTTTCGAACCGAAGCGGGGGAAATGCGTTGGACAACATTTGTAGATAATCCGGATGAGGTACAATACTGACTGACAGTATAAGGCATGTAATCATCCACATGTAATACCCTGGATACTCAGCCTGGTTGCAAGTTGAACTACTGTTGGCAAGGGATGACTATTACTAATAGTGTAACCAACGTGGAAGAGAAAGTGAACCTGTGGCAAGGCGTCAACACCAGATCGAGCTATTGTTGATGTGTGACTGTTGAAGATAGAACAAGCTCGCTGTGTTCTAGTCTTATCAAGGCATGATAAACTGATAGCTATCCAAATCTGTTTTCTTTGTCGTGTATCACCGTATCCAGTATTCCAGTTATATAACCAGACAATCCTGTAATCAACATCATGAGCATCTATCTACATAGAATACATATGTCAATCAACCACGTCTGCAAGATCACCCGATCCTCTGGTGACAAGCACTGGTTGATGAAGTCCAATTCTAACCCGGATGTTCACGGGTTAATCACTTAAGAGAAACACAAGTTCAGGGAATTGAAAAAAAATACCAGCAATCAGAACACTGACAGAAATTTTGGATGCGGATCAACGATTTGCGGAACCTGGATTGCCAGGATTCATAAGTACTAATATAGGTCTGAAACACGCCACAGAAACATGCACTCGTGATGGAGTTTTCTCCCCGTCGGTTCGGATTGATTGAGCATGGAGACGCTCGATGATACCAGACTACAGGCAATTGATCTCAGTAAGTGAAAGAGCAGCACATACAACCTATCATTGGCCAGAGCGCGGACGGTTTTGAAAGTTCACAGAATGTAGGATTGAGGAGACAAAATACAGGAGTCAGGAGACACATGTAACAGGGCTCAACATGTTGCGTTTGTGTTGATACTGACGGATACTGATATTGTAAACTCCCAACAGGATGTCTGATTACATGTATCTACAGTGACTCTATGTGTTCAGCTGTTCCAGGCCAAAGATGAAGATGACATGTCAAAATTAATGGGTGAACAGGTATGACCTCTTCTTAAATGTAATCCCCTTCCGGTTCCATCACAGGGAAGTTCGAAATAATGCCAAACTTGGAATGCTTACCAGCAGGAGCACGGGTATAGTGCTACCAATCCTGGAAACATTAGGTAAACTTGGACCGTTTACCAGCAGCAGCACGGGTATAGTGCTATCAACCCTGGAAACATTAGGCAAACCAGGATTCGAACCACGATCACTGGCTCCTTACGTGCTCATGGGACGCAACTGCCAACATGAGAAATACCCTACAAACACATCGATATGATGAACCATTCTAGAAATACTAGTCTGCACCAGGTCACCCGAACATAGCAGCAATAAATAGCAGTAAGGCGGGATGGAAGGAGGTTGTTTGTGTCACTAACACCGTCACTTTACTACCCAGACCCACCCCCGGAGAATGCGTCAGTCTTGGTAGCTACGTCAGGGAAGAGACATGTGCAGACATTCTGTACACTCGTGGGAGATAAATATGTAAAAATAAATAAATAAATAAATAAATAAATAAATAAATAAATAAATAAATAAATAAATAAATAAATAAATAAATAAATAAATAAATAAATAAATAAATAAATAAATAACAATTTCGCTGATCATTTGTACTGCTGGTTATCAGTATCATCAGAGCAATTGAAACATACTTTAATAACGACCTGCTGTGAGGGCAGCCGAAAAAAACGTTACCCTTCAAACTGTATGACTTACTGAAAAACTATCAAAGACGTTAAAAGGTATTAGCTTACAAGGAAGGTGAATAATACAACTTTATTCAGATCACGAAATCTTATTTTCAAATGTATTCATATTTAGCTGAGGAATTAAATTGTCCTATTTTCGATCATTCCAAAATAAACAAAAATCAGTGATTTAGATGTCCAAAAGAAAGGTTGCAATAAAATTTGGTTTTTGAGATAAAGATGAACCATTTATAGTCAGTCAACGTTTCTTAACGATTAAGACAAGAAACAACTGCTGTAGAGTGTGCAAAATTGTTTTAAAAAATCATTTTTATGTTTTCAGGCTTCTGAAACATTTTCTGCTAAATTGGATTTGTGAAAATAAGTAAAACGTGGGTTTTAGATTGTGAAAACTTATTTAGAAACATCTAATATTACCTTTGTTAACACTGTTGCTTACAAAGTAACTTTTTTCTGTTTTCTGTTGGCACATATCAATATCAGTCGCAAACATGTAGCAATATTCAGTCAGGATTTGCATCCATTTCACGTGTAGAATGATTCTCTAGGGTATAAAGAGAGACTAGAATGCATGATATGATACACAAGTACGACGAGACATACGCCACGATTAACAGCTGAAGAGAGAGAAAGAGCCATTGGGATGGTGCATTTGGGATCAACATACAATACTGTTGCCAACACCCCGGAAACTACCGTATCACGGTTATAAGACTCATTCAGAGCTACAGCAACTAGAGTCACTGTAGACAGACCAAGAAGTGGACGTCCACACATCACAACGCCAGCTGAAGATGGGTAGCTCCATCATGAAGGAGGAGAGTAACATGCCTAATGGCGTTTAGTACATAATGCGGTGTAGGCGTTGGACTATTCAGAATAACAACACCATTTTCCATCATCCTTCTGATAACTGTTTGTCACAAAATGTCTAGATTGTACATCTACTATCAGGAGACAGAGCGACACGCCCACAAAGAGACTTGTGTAACAACTCAATGAACGGTGTCTGTAATGGATGTGAATAACATTACCGTTGACACATGAGATCGGCGGCGCCGACATGATGGAAAACTGCTGTAGATCTCCAAACAGGTACTGCATTTCAATAGATATTAAAATGTCTGGCAATCCTGCTTTGGGTCATTCCTATCAGCAAGTCACATTTATTCTCATAAAAAAACACTTGTGAAAGTATCAAGCTCTCGACAATCACGCAAACATTCAAATTGTGCATCGTGCATGTCGAAACTGCAAATGTTTATGAATATGTTATATTGTATTTTTGCTTTTGGGTTGAAATGTGACCTGGTATCGATTTTGACATCCAATACGACATCCTTAAATAACCACGTCTTGTTTGTGTCACTTTGAGACAGCATCACAAACGTGCGTGTGCTTTCTTTCTCCAAGCAGTTCATGACACACAAGTAGCTAGGAGAACTACAAAGTTTGGTCTACTCAGAACTGGAATAACTGGCTGTGATGTATAAATGAAATACGTAAACGATTCACAGGATTTCTATATAAATTGTACGTTTGAGCTTTTTAACCAGTTTCCTGTAACCAAAGACGGAATAGTCTCTTAAAACATCAACTCATTTTACGATCCTTCAGAGGTTCACCTGTTCTAATCGTATGAGAGGGATTCCCCCTGGGAAAAGCAATATTGTGAAGTAATTTAACAGACTGAGAAATGAAATAGATGTTCAAAATAATTCGAGTTAACATTAACTGGAGTGAAGCACAAACCAGTGTTGAAAAAGTGAACACCGGTCATGGCACAGCATTCCAGATTTCAGCCAATACAGAATGTCTATGCTGCTTATAATATTGCTGATCACAAATCACCATCGAATGACCAACAATCAAACACCGGACCATGTTTTTGTCTCCAAGGCAGCTCGTATTACTTTTTCCGACCATGCGCAAGTCTCGCTCCTTTTCAAGATGATTCTTTTTCCGAAGTTGGATTTTCATGTGTTTTAGCGTCATTCATAAAATCAACTCTCGGGTAGGCAGCCATTGAATCTGAAAATATTTTTAATAATACTTTGAAATTGTATTATTTTTGTAAACGATGATATTAGCGTTATGCTTGTCAAATTGCGGCTGAACGTTTTGGTTTCACACAATCATTCATCGATCATCCTGCCAACCTGATTTATAGAACTATCGTCACATAAGCGATATTTAATGAAATAACTCATCCTGTCAGTATTCCTTGCACTTACTACACCACGTCTCTCCATCAAACACTCTTCAAATGTTCTTTGTTTCATATCACCACTAACGCTCGTCTTGACCCTACCAGTGCTGTACCGTTACCAAGGTAGTTTATAGTGGTTTAAAATAGGGAACGGCTATTACAGCTATTTTAACCGATGAAAAGATTTGCCTCATCTCCAGCGGAGCTGTTATTCTGCATGTTTTGATTTGTTGTGGGTTCTAAAAAGCCATTGTTGAAGTAAGTATCGTCATAAACAACAATCACTCGCGTCGAGGAACTTCAACAAGGACAAGAACCCTCGAGCAATAAAAGACCAGGAACACAAAACTTACAGCTGATATCTAGACTTTTAAGTGGTTGCCAAGGTGACAATGGAAAGGCGAAAGCATGGTTGTCACAACATGAAAAGAATCCTCCATGTTTTGGTGGAATGGCATCAATACATTCTCCGACGACTATGGCCTTTCAGTCGTGGTAACACCGATGTTAAATAGACAAAACAAGAAGCAGGAAGCTCAGAGTATGATGTCGTTCTTTTTTAACGCGCCACGCTATGGCAATTTTAGGACACCATATCAGAGTTGGTTTTGCAAAGTGATGGTAGTATGTATTAGTATAATTCTGGGGACTAAACTGAAAAGCACATGTGTATACACTGACACACGCTTGCGCCCGCACGCACGCACGCACGCACGCACAAGTGCACGTGAGAATAACGCAATTAACGCAACATTTTGTACTATTTCGCTCAACCTTGTAGTCCCAAACAGTCGACAATTCAACACTCGAACAACATATCTCATTTGTTTGTAACAATGTTCTATGGTGTGTTGACCCTTTTATGAGTGTATAAAATAAATTATTTCTGTTGTTAAATAAAGTTCACTATACTACCTTTGCCATCCAAATTGGGTGACTTTATGAAGTTAGGTCACAGGCATGGAAAGTTTTGATTGAAATGATGAAACTGTATGTGGTTGCACACACAACACTGGCATGGGAATATTGTCACACCGTGTCAACATTACCGACTTCCGCGCTACCAGAGTGTTTTATCTATTAGGTTACAGGTTCCAATGTCAGTTTCCTACTAACCCGATGCGTTCCGAATGCATCGATATTTTTGTAGAAATGTGACACAGCATCGAGTTTGATATCGTATAAACACAACATTCTCAAAAAATCATTTCGTAATGGTTTTATTTGACTGCAAAATTTTAAAAAACGGTGAGTGTTTTCCTGCTCCCGGCAGTTCATGGCGTACAAGCACTTAGGAGAACTACACAGTTTGGACTGAGTTGGACTACCTGGCGGTCATGGTCACTATGCAGATGTCAATATGTGATATAACCAAATGATTTACACACACACACACACACACACACACACACACACACACACACACACACACACACACACACACACACACACACACACACACACACACACACACACACACACACACACACACACACACACACACACACACACACACACACACACACACACACACAAAATATATATACTCAGTCCAAAGTGTGTAGTTCTCCTAAGTGCTTGTACGCCACGAACATATATATATATATATATATATATATATATATATATATATATATATATATATATATATATATATATATATATATATATATATATATATATATATACACACACACACACACACATATATATATATATATATATATATATATATATATATATATATATATATATATATATATATATATATATATATATATATATACACACACACATATATATATATATATATATATATATATATATATATATATATATATATATATATATATATATATTATGCCTTTGACCTATTTTCAAGCTATATAAGTTTCCTGCAATCAAAGACGGACAGCTTTTGAAAGCATCAACTCACTTTACGATCCTTCAGAGGTTTTTCCTCTGTTCTAATCTTATCAGAAGGATTCACATTGGGAGAAACAATATTGGGAAGTACTTTAACATGCTGAGACACGACAGGAACGTTTCAAGAATAAATCGAGTTAATATTGACCCACATGAAGCACAGTGGTTGAAACATGTATTTTGAGATGAAGGGACCTTGTCTGTGTAACTAACACTCTCACTACCCAAGGACCACTCCCGAGAAATGCGTGAGTCAGGGAAGGGGCACCTGTTGACAATGACAGACACTCTGTAAACTCACGGGGAATCAATTTACCAAGTTCCCCCATCCCTGATCAGATGGCTGCCAATATGATCACAACAAACTGAAATGTGCAGCTGTCACTCCGACATAACTACCTGCTATATGACGACAGTCAGACGATGGGAAGGCCAGCATGCACTGGGACACACTGGGGCAGTAATTGCCACCCAGAGCACAGGCGAGTTGTGTATCATTGGTCAGTCTGATTATTATCTATGTGTCTGAATACCAGTACCAAACATCAAACACACCAATATATAGCTGATGATTCTTGCCATACAGTTTATATTGTCTGACAGTAGCTAGGAAGGAATGCTTGACATCTGCAAACAGAATGAACAGTGTCTACTTTATCGAATACAGCATTATTGTATTACATACGTACCTTATTTTCTCACTGAAAAGGACATAACTCGGCACTTGTGCATTCACTGATCATCCTGCCAACATGACTTGTAGGACTCTTTCTATCAAGAAAACATGCCTCTCCCTTCAATATTCTTTTCTCCAACAACACCCACACGGCCCCCTCAAACTTTCCTCAAATGCACTTTGTTTGACGTCAGCACTAATACAGGTTTTGACTCTCTCCGTGTTTGACACCGTCTGACAATGTTCCCATACAAGTGTTGTCTCAGGCCAGTTTCGATGTGGGTATTGCGGGAAGGAAACATGTTAAATATCTACAGTTTTATCATTTCAATCAACATGTTCCATTCCGGAGCAGTAACAATAGTCATTTCACTGCCTGTCTCGATGTCAAAGTCAACATTGTAAACTTAAACAGAAAAGATTTATTTTGTACATTGATGAGATGGTCAATACACCATAGGACAATGTCACCAAAAACAGAGATTTAGAAGTGAGGTAGTTAAAACGTGAACACGAAAAGCTGATTCAACAGGAATTTCATTTATGAACTGGGAATCGTCCGTTCCTTTGAAATTCCGTCAAACTGGTCGTTTGTCTGAATCTCTTGACATTCAGTATGATGAGGAACCTGAACCGACAAATGCTCGCTTTGGTGATGATTAAACGACATTATGTATCATCTGACTTCATTCAATTTGACAGAACCGAGGTTGCGATTAATGACGCGTGTTCGAAGGCCCCAATTGCTGCCGTGAATGTGACAGTGCCCGGATGAGTGCCAGTGCCGGGATGACAATGGAGATTGAGGGAGGGGCGGGGAAGCTTCAGAAACTGCATCAGCAACATTTGTAGGGGGACGCGTGTACTGAACCTTGATTTGGGTGGACACAGTGTAACAAGTCAACCCTGACCACGCAGTGCCTAATGTGAGGGCATGTGGTCAGGCGTCTAGGCTATTGGTCGAGTTCAGAGGAGGAAAGGTGCCTGAGCGGGCTAGGCGGCTGTCTTCGTGTGCTGGCGATTAGGTGCCTGACTCTGAGGATGCGAGTTCGAATCCCGGACGGGACTCAACCCCAAAAAGTACTAGCATTTGTACTTTACTAAGAAAGTGAAATCCCAGATATGACATATGTAACACATTGTTTTTATGTGTTGATCACCATCATTCGCCAAAGTTGATAGACAGGATGACACTAGTCCTTTTAACGACCACTGGACGATACTCAACCCTAGCATTGGGGCCTATGTATAACAGCGCCCCCAAATCAGGCACAGAACAGAACTGAGATGCACTGGGTACTCGTTGTGTAGCCTGTCAATGTAAAAAATCCTGTAATTAATAAGTTGCTCTTACCCAAGAAATCGTCCTGACAGTTCCTTCGTTGCTTGTGCATGGGAAAACCGGGAACCTGACTTGTCGAAGTCGTATAGTGCTACAACAGTGACGGCTGGGATGTTAGAATGTGTTCAAAGTGTATTTTCTTTCTTCATAGGAACGTCCGGTGAGGCAACAAGTGCTAAGAGGACAATAACCCTGTTTTCTTGTTGAAATTCCGTGCATGGGTTGTTAAAGAATGTCTTAATATAATGGACGAAATATGTTCGGCATATTGGTATATTTATGATTGATATCTCAGCAGTAGGTCATTGAATATGTAGATCCTTATTCATAATTTCAAATTTTACATAATATATATCCCTAGCTATTTTTGTCCAGTATATGAACCATTCGCATGCACACTCCTCCTATACACTGACGTGGTACGACAGAGTTGTTGGTAGAGAGGATTACCAATGTAAACATTACATTAGTTACTGCCAGCAGTACATTGGAATTGATGGGAAGGCAGACAACCATGTGATTCTCTATCACCAACTAGCCGGTGCAGACAGAATTACATCTTGTACGTGAACCGCCCGACCATTATGCAGGCGGAAAATAGGGGGAATGACTGACCTTTACACTGAAGTGTTGACTGGTTGGCTGTTTGGGCATACAAGTGGAGCGAAATGAATGCAGTGAGAGTATCGTTCTCAACCGCACGTGTGCGTGTTCGTGTGTTAGTGTATACATTTTGCGCGTTCTTTTGTGTATACGTGTGTGCGCATTCGTGTTTATGTTCTTGTGTGTCCTAGATTGTTTAGTTCCGACTACCAGATTATTAACCAGTTAGAAGTACTACTGTTTCGTGACATTTCACTCCACCCGCTACACCCACAAAGTTCAGACATCTCAAATTTTCTGGTGTAACGGCCATTTATTTCCATATGTGGTAGTGTGGGAGGGGATTTAGTGTCCTTGCACGTCTAATCTACAATACAACCTGATGTACGCTCACCCTGCCCGAAAGTCTTTGGGCATGAACAAAGGTCAGTTTACTTGCATCTCCTCTAAAACACGTGACACGGCGATTACCTCCCGCTGTTTTGAAAGCGTGTGGTTTTACGCCACCTTTAACAATATCCCAGCAATATAACACCAGAGACGAGGTTATACATTGTATCCACATGGAGAATCGAACACAGGTCCTTTGTTTGAAATATAGAATTGGGATTGTAACAAGAGCTCATGGTACTTGACAAGATTGCAAGAGTTACCTCGCTTTTTCCAGAGGAAGATATCTTTTGCACTTTACTCCTTTACTTCCAAATGACTAAATAATTTAAATCATCTCTTGAATAAGCTGAACGAACTGCCACATGTAAGCAGGGATTCTTATCACAGGTGCGAGACGGTACCACTTGAACCTGGAAAATTGCATGCACTTTACGACATTTTTAGGAACATTTTGATCATCCGCTTTAAATTCAAGCACAGGCAAACTGTAGCGCAAGTGGGTTTGCGCAGCGTAGAGAATATGAACCGTATTCATATATGCCAGCGATGCGCTTCGCTCGCATATATGAAGACTGGTCATTTTCTCTACGCTGTGCAACCACATTTGCACTACAATGTGCCTGTGATTCAAGAAGCCAGAGTATTTCATTCGTGATAAGAAATAACGTACTCTAAATTGTGGACGTTGTGCAACTCTGACAATATCAGAAGCTTGCACGTGTTCATTCACGAACCACTAGTTTATTCAACACCTTGTCATTACGTCAGAGGGGCTGTGGTGGAAGCCTTGTAGTTAAAGCGCTCGCTCGTCACGCTTGACCTGGGTTCTATTCCCCACATGGGTACAGTATGTGAAGTCCATTTCTGGTGTCCCCCGCCGTGATATTGCTGGGGCATTGCTAAACGCGGCTTAAAACTAAACCACCTCACTCATATACTAGGGACAGAACTACTGAAATCACATGAAGCAAACTTTGTGTCTGTAAAAGAGAACCTGACCTAGTCGAAAATTGGTGGCATTAAAATATTCAGGTGAAGAGGTTATTTGTGTGTGTTAATTCAAAACTAAAGTTTTTGATCAGAAAACACATGATCTCTTCAAATGTAGTTTCAAAGCTTTATGTTCCCAGTCTACATTAACTTTAGTATGTTAAGTTACTGAATGAACAGGCAACAGTGTTACCATGGATCTACGACTTTCAGTCATCAAGTCATCTGTTTCTCTGTTCTGTTCTATGCGTGGCTGCACCATAACTGTGTTAGTATGCATCATCAAAGTTGTACACATCCACTTTAAGCTTTACCTGGTATTATGCCAGCACTCTGGCAATATTTGAACTATTATTCAATTCACTCACTCATACATTGTGGGGAATACCGATAATATAGTGTTCCTGTACAATTTGATATGTAATATGTGTGATAGAAGTCCTAACTAAACTATTACTGTATGCATAATTATGCATATATTCAGCAGTGTCCCCGCTTGTTTCCCTTTTTGTTGTTTACCAATATACTTATGTTATGCAATCAAGTTAGGACCATTCAAACCTATGAATAACTCCCTGGTCATCAGAATGGTGGAAATACTTCTGGTTTCATGTCAACATCCGTGTTCTTCAATTCAGACCTAATATTAACAAATCATTAAGAAACAACTTGATGCTGATATTTTATTTGATATCAAGCACATCCATTGACTGAAACAGATCTAAGTAAGTAGACATACCAATAAATATATCACAGTTGTGCTTGCTAAATACAGGCATTGTTGTTGGTAAGGGGATACACCCCACATAAAAACTGACCAGTCCAAGCACCTGCCTATGAATGGAACAACACAAGTGACCTCACTACACCATACTGAGTCAGACAAGCAAGGCCTGAGTCAATACATGATCAGATTTAGAAATGAATTTGTATTTTCACTCATCCACAAAACAAACTGTTGGATGAGTACCCATCTGTCTGAAGGTGAAAGTGATGGTCACAAGAAATCCTTACAGTCACAAGAGACAGGTTAATTCCTAGCGGTGGCCATATGTTTATTCAGTGAGGAATATCTAGGATAAAACAACAGGATAATTTAGGATAATTATCAACACTCGATTACCGTTTGTACTAGCAAGAGCTGGAAAGCATCTTTACTTAGTGATGATATTTGAACTGAACACTGACACTGAACAAAACTTCCGTCAGTTGTTGGACCCTACTGAAACTGTTGTCATTGTATAACAGTTGTCATTCACAAAGACACCTGTAGATAGTTACAGATTAAAACATAACACCATTTAATGAATGTGTAATGTAATATTAATACTCTCCTAAAGTCCTGATATGTGGTCCTGAAACTGTTCCCATGGTGACCCCGTCAAGAAACCATCTGTCCTATCTCAGCTGAGTTATTTGACAGTGGAACTGCCAAACCAATGTAACAATGCCAGATAAGAACAAATCATTGTAAGAAACTTGCACTTAATTAAGCACTTTTTAACGCACAAGTATTCACAAAAACATGAATGGTATATTATGGTACCCAAGAGCACTTTCGAAGGGTACATACATAATGACCAAAATAAATATTTTATCTGACTGTAAAAAACATATCAAGATGTTGTCTCAAAAACAACTTTTGCTACTTTTTATTACAAAGTGTATATCAAAATATAAATGGGTCACACAAACATGTAAACACTGATATCATTTCACACTAATCTGTACATTACTATTTCAATGTCGATATATACAAATAAATTACACATGTTAATATCATGCACATGTTGAGAAGTTCCTCCAAGTTTGATGCTTGCACCATCCACGATGGTCTGACTAGATGCCTCCTCTGACCTCAAACCCCTCATCTCTCAAGGTCACTTGGTGACATACACGTCTCCACCTCACGTCGTTTCTGCATCAGACTCTGAAACAACAGGAAACAAACTGTGTTCATGTCTTTTTTATTTTCATATGACAAAAACCTCGGTGGATTTTGTGAAAATGTCATCCTCTGTAACTCCAGGGCTCATAATCCAGTAAACCTAAACCATCCAGTGGATCCATTCCTGTGGTCATTGAGATATAGTAGACATTGAATATCACAAAGAACACAAAGAAGCAGAACAGAATGATTCAAAGGACAACAAAGTAACTATTGCCAGAGATATATAATGTCCAATAAACAACTCTAAAGGCATTTTATATTGACCTGTGGCTACATTGATGTACAATCAACCAAATCACAGACCACCATGACGTCCTGTATTTAATGTCGTTCTGTGACCAAAAGAATCTGGGTGAGAAACATAGTTGACTTATGTCCCTGTGGCTACACTGACACGCAATCAACCAAATCAGACCACCATGACATCCTCAGGACACCTGCCTCCCATGTTAAAAAATAACACTGACCTTCTTGAGAGTGGAAAGTTGTTGCAGGATCATGTCCTGCCTGGCTGTTGGATGACTTTTAACCAGATCAGGGTTCAGAATGGGATCCTGAAAGGCAGGAACAACATGTTAAATGTACAGCAATGACAAGACATACATGTTCTTATTACTTACTTGTTGAAGATATCGCTTTTTAAAAATTTTACACTGTTATTACATATAGTGCAATAATATGCTGTATGTACGACAGCAAAGTGGTTCATGGTTATGACATCACAATACTAATACCTGTGTCACAATAGTATGAGACATTGCTTGACTCACGGAAAGCTGAGAGTCATCACTCTCTTTGAATTACTAGGAATGAAGCACTTTGCTCCAGATTATTTTGCTAATATTGTGTGAGTAATAAAAAAAATACTAAACAATTTGTAATACCATATTTATGAAGCTTGTGAATGATATTGGTATCTAACTTGCTTTTGTTTGTTAGATACCAAACCATTTACTCGTTTCATAACTATGGTATTACACAGGACATTGTGTAGTATTCTCTATATATCTACACAATGACCACAAGGAGGCAGACAGCAACTGGTGAAGGCTAACTTTCATCCTTCTCCCTTTTCTAATCCTGATTTGTTTCATTTTTAATGACAAGCATATTCCAGCAATGTATACGTTAGACGTGACAATCCAGTGATTGACTTCATCAGCACTGACATATGCATCTGGGCAATGATGACATGCATCAACAAGTCAATAAACCCGACAACCAACACACCAAGCTGCTTCTCACAAGAAGAATTGCTTGCTGAAAGACATTATTTTGAATAGTGAAATGATCTCTACTTAGTAATTAGATGAAGATTTTCAGGTTTTCTCAAAGTTTTTTTCTGTCAAAGCAGCAACCTATCATCCAACACAAACTGACACATGTGACTGAATCAGCCAGATGAGACTCTTTCTCCACTAGTTATCACAAACCTAAACAGAAGGTCAGAGGGAAATTGTGTTTTACAAACACAAACTGACACATGTGACTGAATCAGCCAGATGAGACTCTTTCTCCAATAGTTATCACAAACCTAAACAGAAGGTCAGAGGGAAATTGTGTTTTACAAACACAAACTGACACATGTGACTGAATCAGCCAGATGACACTCTTTCTCCAATAGTTATCACAAACCTAAAGAGAAGGTCAGAGGGAAATTGTGTTTTACAAACACAAACTGACACATGTGACTGAATCAGCCAGATGAGACTCTTTCTCCAATAGTTATCACAAACCTAAAGAGAAGGTCAGAGGGAAATTGTGTTTTACAAACACAAACTGACACATGTGACTGAATCAGCCAGATGAGACTCTTTCTCCAATAGTTATCACAAACCTAAACAGAAGGTCAGAGGGAAATTGTGTTTTACAAACACAAACTGACACATGTGACTGAATCAGCCAGATGAGACTCTTTCTCCAATAGTTATCACAAACCTAAACAGAAGGTCAGAGGGAAATTGTGTTTTACAAACACAAACTGACACATGTGACTGAATCAGCCAGATGAGACTCTTTCTCCAATAGTTATCACAAACCTAAACAGAAGGTCAGAGGGAAATTGTGTTTTACAAACACAAACTGACACATGTGACTGAATCAGCCAGATGAGACTCTTTCTCCACTAGTTATCACAAACCTAAAGAGAAGGTCAGAGGGAAATTGTGTTTTACAAACACAAACTGACACATGTGACTGAATCAGCCAGATGAGACTCTTTCTCCAATAGTTATCACAAACCTAAACAGAAGGTCAGAGGGAAATTGTGTTTTACAAACACAAACTGACACATGTGACTGAATCAGCCAGATGAGACTCTTTCTCCAATAGTTATCACAAACCTAAACAGAAGGTCAGAGGGAAATTGTGTTTTACAAACACAAACTGACACATGTGACTGAATCAGCCAGATGAGACTCTTTCTCCACTAGTTATCACAAACCTAAACAGAAGGTCAGAGGGAAATTGTGTTTTACAAACACAAACTGACACATGTGACTGAATCAGCCAGATGAGACTCTTTCTCCAATAGTTATCACAAACCTAAAGAGAAGGTCAGAGGGAAATTGTGTTTTACAAACACAAACTGACACATGTGACTGAATCAGCCAGATGAGACTCTTTCTCCAATAGTTATCACAAACCTAAAGAGAAGGTCAGAGGGAAATTGTGTTTTACAAACACAAACTGACACATGTGACTGAATCAGCCAGATGAGACTCTTTCTCCAATAGTTATCACAAACCTAAAGAGAAGATCAGAGGGAAATTGTGTTTTACAAACACAAACTGACACATGTGACTGAATCAGCCAGATGAGACTCTTTCTCCAATAGTTATCACAAACCTAAAGAGAAGGTCAGAGGGAAATTGTGTTTTACAAACACAAACTGACACATGTGACTGAATCAGCCAGATGAGACTCTTTCTCCACTAGTTATCACAAACCTAAACAGAAGGTCAGAGGGAAATTGTGTTTTACAAACACAAACTGACACATGTGACTGAATCAGCCAGATGAGACTCTTTCTCCAATAGTTATCACAAACCTAAAGAGAAGGTCAGAGGGAAATTGTTTTACAAACACAAACTGACACATGTGACTGAATCAGCCAGATGAGACTCTTTCTCCACTAGTTATCACAAACCTAAAGAGAAGGTCAGAGGGAAATTGTGTTTTACAAACACAAACTGACACATGTGACTGAATCAGCCAGATGAGACTCTTTCTCCAATAGTTATCACAAACCTAAACAGAAGGTCAGAGGGAAATTGTGTTTTACAAACACAAACTGACACATGTGACTGAATCAGCCAGATGAGACTCTTTCTCCAATAGTTATCACAAACCTAAACAGAAGGTCAGAGGGAAATTGTGTTTTACAAACACAAACTGACACATGTGACTGAATCAGCCAGATGAGACTCTTTCTCCAATAGTTATCACAAACCTAAACAGAAGGTCAGAGGGAAATTGTGTTTTACAAACACAAACTGACACATGTGACTGAATCAGCCAGATGAGACTCTTTCTCCACTAGTTATCACAAACCTAAAGAGAAGGTCAGAGGGAAATTGTGTTTTACAAACACAAACTGACACATGTGACTGAATCAGCCAGATGAGACTCTTTCTCCAATAGTTATCACAAACCTAAACAGAAGGTCAGAGGGAAATTGTGTTTTACAAACACAAACTGACACATGTGACTGAATCAGCCAGATGAGACTCTTTCTCCAATAGTTATCACAAACCTAAACAGAAGGTCAGAGGGAAATTGTGTTTTACAAACACAAACTGACACATGTGACTGAATCAGCCAGATGAGACTCTTTCTCCACTAGTTATCACAAACCTAAACAGAAGGTCAGAGGGAAATTGTGTTTTACAAACACAAACTGACACATGTGACTGAATCAGCCAGATGAGACTCTTTCTCCAATAGTTATCACAAACCTAAAGAGAAGGTCAGAGGGAAATTGTGTTTTACAAACACAAACTGACACATGTGACTGAATCAGCCAGATGAGACTCTTTCTCCAATAGTTATCACAAACCTAAAGAGAAGGTCAGAGGGAAATTGTGTTTTACAAACACAAACTGACACATGTGACTGAATCAGCCAGATGAGACTCTTTCTCCAATAGTTATCACAAACCTAAAGAGAAGATCAGAGGGAAATTGTGTTTTACAAACACAAACTGACACATGTGACTGAATCAGCCAGATGAGACTCTTTCTCCAATAGTTATCACAAACCTAAAGAGAAGGTCAGAGGGAAATTGTGTTTTACAAACACAAACTGACACATGTGACTGAATCAGCCAGATGAGACTCTTTCTCCACTAGTTATCACAAACCTAAAGAGAAGGTCAGAGGGAAATTGTGTTTTACAAACACAAACTGACACATGTGACTGAATCAGCCAGATGAGACTCTTTCTCCACTAGTTATCACAAACCTAAAGAGAAGGTCAGAGGGAAATTGTTTTACAAACACAAACTGACACATGTGACTGAATCAGCCAGATGAGACTCTTTCTCCACTAGTTATCACAAACCTAAAGAGAAGGTCAGAGGGAAATTGTGTTTTACAAACACAAACTGACACATGTGACTGAATCAGCCAGATGAGACTCTTTCTCCAATAGTTATCACAAACCTAAAGAGAAGGTCAGAGGGAAATTGTGTTTTACAAACACAAACTGACACATGTGACTGAATCAGCCAGATGAGACTCTTTCTCCACTAGTTATCACAAACCTAAAGAGAAGGTCAGAGGGAAATTGTGTTTTACAAACACAAACTGACACATGTGACTGAATCAGCCAGATGAGACTCTTTCTCCAATAGTTATCACAAACCTAAAGAGTAGGTCAGAGGGAAATTGTGTTTTACAAACACAAACTGACACATGTGACTGAATCAGCCAGATGAGACTCTTTCTCCAATAGTTATCACAAACCTAAAGAGAAGGTCAGAGGGAAATTGTGTTTTACAAACACAAACTGACACATGTGACTGAATCAGCCAGATGAGACTCTTTCTCCAATAGTTATCACAAACCTAAACAGAAGGTCAGAGGGAAATTGTGTTTTACAAACACAAACTGACACATGTGACTGAATCAGCCAGATGAGACTCTTTCTCCAATAGTTATCACAAACCTAAAGAGAAGGTCAGAGGGAAATTGTTTTACAAACACAAACTGACACATGTGACTGAATCAGCCAGATGAGACTCTTTCTCCAATAGTTATCACAAACCTAAACAGAAGGTCAGAGGGAAATTGTGTTTTACAAACACAAACTGACACATGTGACTGAATCAGCCAGATGAGACTCTTTCTCCAATAGTTATCACAAACCTAAAGAGTAGGTCAGAGGGAAATTGTTTTTTACAAGCCAAGCTCCCTTTGTTTCCTGTTTGGTAATTTGGTAAATGTGAATGAAAGGTTAAAACTTAAATGCCAAGAGAATTTTGTTTGTCATGTTCAATAAAGGTCACATGCATCCAAAATATCAAACATACCTAAAACACAATTATCACTCATTCATGACATACAATGTACACTGCTGCTTGTAAAAACAAGAGTCATCAGAAGATGACATATCCCCCCGGCCCCCACATGTTTGAAAGGACAAATAATCTGAGAGTTACTCATTGTTTTTTCAGACTAAGTTTGAATTGTTTCCATGGAATTCATGAAAATTATAAATGCCATATATCTGTAACCAGCAAAGTCACAATTTCAAGATCTGTCTCATATATCTACCAAGATCTGTTGAAACATATGAAATGGTTTGGGGTCTGCCACACATATCTCAAAAGTTTTACTAACAGATATTAAGAAGTTTTTGAGTTCTGCTCTGGAAATGAAACCAACCTCTCACTTTTCAGACAAGGTCCAAAACGTTTCCATTGAAACCGCAAAAATAATAAATCACAAAAACCTGTACATTGCAAAAGGCACTACTTTAGGTTCTGATTGATATATCTACCAAGTTTTGCGGAAAAATATTGAATGCTTTTCTGAGTTATGCTCTGGAAACAAAATGATTGCGGAAGGACAGACGGGGGACGGATGGACAGACGAGACATGGACTGTATCCCGCCGCATTACATGCCGGGGGGATAAAAACAAATAAACAAAATTAGAAGCGAACAATCGCGATTCAAAAGTGCAATATTTTGTACTTGGGCTGACTTCCCTTGAAACAAAGCCCTCGGGAGACCGAACCCAGTCATAGCTGGTGGATGTGCACTGAAGTGTAATGACGGCTTCCGACTGGTTGGTTCAGTTGCAGATAATCTGAGGGCTCATTGTGTGTTCAGAAAGATGAAGTATGGCAAATAACAAGAAAGTAAGATTATTTATGGGTAACAACTTCTTTTACAGTACTTGATGCGTTGTTTCAGTATGGATTCATACACTGTTGTCAAACAGAAAAAATATACACCAGAGGAAGTTATCCATAAGGAATGTATACAGAGATGTTGGGTTTTGTAAATACATGTTCTCTGAATTTGCGTTCGATCCAATCAAAAATCATCTCAGTAGAGATGGTGAACTACTGTGTGGCTGGAATCTGTCATTCGTTCAAGTACAAAGCAGGACTTGAAACTGACAAAAGTTTGCACCAGTTTCCTTCAGATCCAGTCATCCGAGAAAAATGGATGTAGTTTGTTAGCAACCCATAGACATAAAAACATGTCGTGTGTACAAGTATCACACCTGCTTAATCACATAATGTGGCAGAGACAGAACTCGGGTGCAAGAGTCATAAATGAATATATTTTGCGTATGGCGCACAGCCTGATAGGTGTTCAAATTGCATGTGATGCAATGATTGAAGCTGTGTATTGCATATTGTCTTTAGCAGACAGGCAGGCAGACATATAGGTGTCAATAAACCAGACATAGAGCTTTCTCTGTGACAGAGGCTGCTTACCACAATCAACATGTTTTTTTATGTAATAAGTAGATTATTTACTTGTTTGTGTACACAACCAAGATTAGACTACTGCTCACAATCTCATACTCCGGGTATGCACACTGTTTCAAGCTTCACGAACATATTCACTGAGCATGCGTTATGCGCGCAGCTGTCGTAAGAGGCAACTAACAGGATTGGATGGTCAGGCTTGCTGACTTGGTTGACACATGTCATCAGTTCCCAATTGCACAGATCGAGGCTTATGTTGTTGGGCACTGGATTGTCTGGTCCAGAGTTGATTATTTACAGACCGCCGCCATATAGCTGGAATATTGCAGAGTGCGGCGTAAAAATAAACTCACTCACTCATTATGCGCGCAGCACAGCACAGCTGTTGAAACCACTTTTCCCACCAGCGCTGGGGCAAAACTGAGTGAATCGTTTGAACTCCGATTACATGGGCTTTTCTTTCATCGCATTTTTTCAACTTTATAGGTAGAATTGGCATTTTTGATGATTTGTTTAGGAAAGTGCATACCGAAAGGTATTGGAATCTGCAAAGTTGTAATTTACGTTGCATGTTACCTTTAATACACATGACAACGTAACAGTGAACAGTAATCTTTTCCCATCATCCCCCATTTCCTCATTACTTTTATGTAAAAAAGTTCCAAACAAAATCCTTTCAATTTCTCTCACTCTGGTAAAGGTATTCGCCTAATGTGAAAACAGCAATCATAAACAATGTCATCCAAATCATATAACTTTATACTTACATTCTTGTCTGTTTTGTCATGAAGATTCTCCACACTTCTGCCATAGCTACCAGGATTATGGTTTTCAATGTACGCTTTCCGACCCTTCTTTATCTTTGTGTTCTCTCGCGACAACTGCATAGGCTCAACAGCTCTGGCCGGGTCAAGGATCTCAGTTGTCCGAGTAAAGGGTACAAAATCACCCCCATCAACTGGAGCCTCGATAGGGTTCCTATCGTGATAATGGCCCTGTTTAGACTTCCTATCACTGGCTGGGGGATTGTAGTTGGAGTAACTATACTGGTCGTTGTCGTAACTGTTTTCATAACCGTTGTCTAGACGAAGGACCTGGGTGCCCCTGCCAACATCACGCTTGTGTCTGAGGGCTGGAACAGGAGGGGAGAGTCCTGACACTTCATTAGTCCTGAGGGCAGGGATGGGGGGTGAAGGTGACCGCCTCCTTCCCGGTGACTGTCCCCCCTTATTCCTGTCCTGACTCCTGTGAGGAGACAAACTTTTGTTATCCCGTCGTTTCACATTTTGTCTTTCTGGCGAAAGGGATCTATTTTTTGTATCATACTCATTTCTGGGTGAATATCCTTCTTTATGTGGCGAAGGATCACGTGATCTGTTACTGCCCACCTGATCAGGAATAATAGGTTTATTGAGTTCAACAAGGGCAAGTAACTCCCTCCCCCTTTTTGCCCTCCTCTCCTCACTCCTCTGTCGCTTTTTTTCAAAGAAAGGATCTCGCTCTGACTGTTTGACATTCCTGCGAAACGTTTGGTTTTGGTAGTTCCATTTGGCCTTGTCTCCTTGATGTCCCTTTGCGACTCTTTCTCTCTGCCTCCCACGTTTCAGTTCTACTTTAGCTTCCTTCTTCGCACTGATCACTCTCACTTTCTTCGTTTTCTCTGCCTGTGTCTCTCTCATCACCTCCTCTTTGAACTCAATGCCCACTTCACTGATTTCACGCCTCTCGCCAAATTTTTCACTCACATCCTCCACTGAAACGGCAATAAATAAAGCTTAAAATTATTTGAACATGTATTTACAATTTCCTTAACAAAACCCTTGTCAACAATGTCTACTATAGACTTGACGAAGTCCAATAACACATATTTTTCACATTCATACATAAAATATGACCCATGATTACATGTACTTAAACATGAATATAAATGAAAATTAAGCAGTTGTTTGGTTTAGCAAAGGTTGATATGTAATTTACAAGAACACATGGAAAAAATATCATTCATACTGTAGTGCATACTGAAGTCCAAGTATACAAAATGAGTCCTCACTGACACCTTGTAACAAAGGCATTAGATGGCTTCACAGCACTTCACTGGGATAACAATGGTTATTGACATGGAGGTTAGAGAATAATGGTGACACTTTTTCATAGATTTGGGTTTACAGTTTTCTGCAGCTAAAACCAAAATGAAAAATTGATGCCAGAAAGAAACATTGTTAAATATTTGGGAATGGCAATAGATGCACAGCACCTGTGAAGCCCAATGTAACGCATATATAAACACACAGAGAACAAATCTGTCCCTGACATAAGCTGTTTCAGACCCAAACATATTCTTTAACCACAAAACATGTAAACCAGAAACCATTAAACGTGTCGCCAATACATCACTTCACCCATTGTGACTAATATATGTATGTCTATTTATGTTACCTCACACATAAATGTCGTTTTTTGATATATAACCGAAGAGCAGTTAGCCAGTGTACCCCACTTACAAATGTACATTTCAATGTACCCCACCGCCAATGGCAACTCATTCAGTACTTAGTGGTAGTATTTCTTTATCTCGAATAACATTGATTGAAGCATGATGCAATTACCAAAGTTTTGCAAATGCAAATCGATGAAAGGGAGGTAGCTCTAAATCTATTTTTCTTGTGTTGTCTGCTAAATCCAGTGATGGCTACAAAATGATCTGCCTCACATTAGCATAAACAAATTCTGACAAAACATTCAAATGTCCCTGTGAATATTAAGAATGGGGAATTACACCGCAGCGCCTTTACTAAGACAATACTTGTGGGAAACCCAGCAAGAGACAAGATTTGAATTGTTTGATTCACACAGGTTGGCTGAAGTATACGATCTGATAACCATGCTTCAAACAGTTCAAAATTAACATTGAGGTGTTCCGTAAGATAAATATGTTGTTCACTGGTCCCTTGAGGGCCATGGGTTGACATACCCTTGGGACCAGTAAACAACTCATAATATACAGTGAAGAGAGACTAGAACACGAGTATATGATATATATCACTTCACCCACTGTGACTGTTCATTAGCATATATACTATGGGGGGACTAGAACACTGGTCTACCAGTATGTCTATATCTACAGATATGGCACCACAAACTGCTATCACTCTACCATACATACCTGCTGGTCTGGTGAGGGAACAGTGATCTCTCTTCAACTAATGCTACAAGACATTCTATCCACACAGTAGAGAGATCTTTAGCTACAACTAGCTGCAGGTACAGGACTTTGGAATGTAGAGTATTCACCTACAGCAGGAGAGCAAGCAAGTCTGGTTGGCACTGTACTGGGTATTTCAGTTGTATCAGCGTTATATGGGAGGGAAATCTGACACGATAGCACTCAGGCATGTTTATTACTGATGTGAAATCCAAGATCATTTATGGAGGATGACAAACAGGAATCCTGATTAATACAAAACGAGAACCCCAATGATAAGATTCTACCAATACCTCAGACACCTGGTCTACTAATGCCCAATTAGAGACTGTGCAACAGTGTTATGGCCATATCAGGTACACTGTAGAGGGTGGCATCAGTACATTAGTAAGTGAAACAGTGCTGGCTATAATGATGGAGGTTTTAGGTGTGCTCCAGGTCAGAAGATATTAATGCGCTAGGTTGCTATGGTTAGGAGGGTAACTGTTGACTCCCAGTCTTAATCATGCTTTAGGTTTCCTGCTTCTGGGGCCAGATGCACAAAGCTATCATAGTGCTACGGGGATCGGAATTCTTATACTTTAACATTGGCTTACATAAGTCGCAGCACTGAGATCGCCATGTGCAAGGGACCAGTCTGTCAGGAACATGCATGACCAGATTGAAGGAATCAGATAAAGCAGCTGTGGTATAAGGTCTTGGTTTGCAATGGCAGACCAAAGCAGATATCTTCAAGTGGCAATTGCTAATTACTTTTGATTTCTGTGAATCTCTTTTCTCTATTCTTTCTTTTGGCCAGTCAAACTACTTTCGTTTTACTAGATGCACTTACCATGAATAATAAACAAAGAATTTCTTTTTTCAATGCATTGTTTGACTTGACAGAGCTTTTCTAAACATCTTAAATGAACCGTGACAACTGTAGTTGCCCCGTGTTTCTCAGCATATGAAAATATTAAACAAGATTAACACTGATGTTATAGTGAATCCATATCAATTCTTTTTCTTACTCAAGACTTCATAATTATAAATCCAAACATAAGAATAGCTTGCCACTCAAGATCATAACTGTTTTATGCCTACATAGGGTATCTGCTTTTTGATGCCTAACTGTTTACTTACTAACACTGTCAGGACCAACTCCAATGACTTCCCCCTCATTGACATCCAACTCAGTATGAACACCTCCCCCCAGATACAACAATGCTGTATGAGACCAGTCTACCAGATACCGTATGTATGCAGTCTGCCTGTCACACAGTGTGGATATATACACTGATACAGCCTGGGCAGCAACTACAGGGACACAGCAAGCACCTGCCTCTACACGGGTCTCCCTACATCAACAGCTTACCAAGAGTCTGTGTCCCGATCTCGCGCCTAGGGGAACTAGGGTCGGGGCGCGGGGGATGACTGGGATGCCGGTACCTACTTGGAGTGAGGACTCTGTTCTCTGTGTATGGGTCATGACTCCCCACTACAGGGTGGGGCAAGTCCACAGTTCGAGATGAGATTTCTGGAAGACCATACTTCGTGTTGCTGGAGTCATGGCTTTGTCTTGAAGTGAGGTTAAGGCTTGGCACATGCCCAGGCTCCACCTGCTGGACACGAGGGGACATGGCTACAAATAGAAGATAACTCAATGTTACACACCATAATCTCTGATCCAAAGGAGTACACCACTCCCTGTATCATGAAGGAAGAAGAAGACAATTTCACTTTCCCCATGGGTGTCTTGATGGACCTTGACTGATGTTTTCAGACTATTATATGGCGGCTTTCCTGCAATACAAGTTAACTCTGAAAGAATCAGCTCAGCCTGCTAAATATCATCTGATTCACACCCATTACTGATTGATATTGTACAATGTTGAAATCCGAACTGCTACACACAAAATAAACATTGATGCATGCATTTACTGCCATCTGAACTTGGTGGTTACATTTGCTGAGTTGGTTGGCATGTCAATTGTGCAGATTGCTGCTGATCACTGAATTGTCTGGTCCAGATCCAGAGCACTGTCATATAGCTGGAATAATGCTGAGTGTGGCATTAAACAACAAACCATCCATATCTACTTGGCACACCCTGTGGCTCTGAGCCTTGTATAAATTTAGGCCTACCTTTAGAATACAGCATCAGAAACTTTAAAAATATGTCATAATAATGTTTCTCATAATTGTTGGTGATTAGGGTTTGGGTTTGGGTTTGGGTTAGGGTTAGATTAGGGTTAAGTTAGGCTAGGCTAACCTAACCCCAATGTCGTCACGAGAAGTTGTGGTGCTGTATTCTAAAGGTGCTCCTAAATTTATAATGACTTCTCAAACAAAACAGGCATAGGTAAATCAACATGCAAGACATTGTGAAGCTTCATCACATTGGGTTCATGTTATGGCCAGCTTCTTGCAACTGTCCTGTGATGAAACTGTGCAGAAACTCTCAACCAAACAGGTGCATGGAAAAGTAACATACGCCATTTTTCTCAACAAACTCTGTAACTCTGACTGATGCACACAACATACTCTTGATACAACTATGAATGCCCAACTCAACTACACACTCAACTATAGTTGTGTACAACAGACAACCTCAGCAATTATTAAGTTGTTGAGATAGCGGTGCCATACAGAACTGACTATTTTTTTTAAAGTCTACAATGAGCAATTATACATCCAATGAGCCCATTATACATCCACTGAATTGATCATTGTACAACACATGCAACATTAACAGGTGTCTCTGATGTGCAAAATGTGCATGCCTGACTGAATGTCAGTAACGTGCATGCCTGACTGAATGTCAGTAACGTGCATGCCTGACTGAATGTCAGTAACGTGCATGCCTGACTGAATGTCAGTAATGTGCATGCCTGACTGAATGTCAGTAACGTGCATGCCTGACTGAATGTCAGTAACGTGCATGACTGACTGAGCTTTAACAACGTGCAGGACGGACTGGAAATCAACAACGTGCATGAGAGACTGGACGTCAACAATGTGCATGCTGTGTGAGATGTGAGGTACAGATACCTGGAAGTGAGCGTGCGCTGACCACAGGCTCACTGAGGTCAGACAACACTGACTGTCTGGCTTCCGACTCTAAAACAGTGGCAGATGCAAACATAACTGACTTGACAAACAGAAACAGAAACAATAAAAATACGATGAAAATATTAGGAAAAGAATGTGCACCACTAAGAAATGGTGAATAAACTATAGAAGACACTGGTTTTGAGTGTTGTCAGCTCCGTCAGATTTTGGAGGATTAAAATTTTATAATATGCCATGGTATCATAACTCATATGGATGGGTAGTAACAGTCTAAAATATGAAGATGCTAAACTAGCTGAGGCTACTTTCAGCACTGTTTCTCATCTCTTACCAAGAATCTCCTCTCGAGTGACCTTGACTATATACAATATAGGCAAAAAATTCTCAAACAATATTGAAAAACTACTATATTTAAAGACCCTACACATCCACCCTGTAGGTGCCTCTTACCATCAAGATGGGCCTTGAGATGGGTGATATCATGCCCCCCTTGACGCAAGTGCTCCATCTTCTTGATGAGCTTCTCCTGTTGAGCCTTCTCCTGGGCCTCATCCATTGCCATCTTCAGCTCGTTGATCCGCCGCTGTCGGGCCTCCTGTAACACATGGCAACACTGGGTGACTGATTTGAATCCTTCAAACAATTGTTTCTGTAGTATAAATGTTTACTGCTGCAACTCATACCTCCTTCTGTCGTATCTTCTGCTGTTCATTATCGAATTGATTCTGCAAGTTGTCTCTCTCACTCTTCATCTTCATCTCTTCCTCCATCTCCTCTCGCATCTTCCGTTCACGCTCCTCACGCTTCCGTCTCTCCTTCTCCTCGATTTGCAGACGCAGCGCCTCCTACACACAAACCGTGTCAGAAAGGTACAAAGCAAGGGGAAACCAAAATGAAAAATGTCTGAATTACGGGTAATTCAACGCCCTTCTCTACACAAGTCTGTTTCTTTGCATGTAACTACAAACTCATTAAAATACATCATTAAACATTTGGCTAAAAGACAACAAGACTAGAACATCAAGTCAAAGATACATTATCTAGTATTTTAAACACTTTCATAAAATGATTTTTGGGACGTCACATTGTCAGACCAGTGATGTAACATAGCTACCTGGTGATGAATGTATTTCTGTTTTTTCAATTCCAGCTCCTTGCGAGTGATGGGGTCAATCATGACGTTCTGACCTCGCAAGTAACTCCTGGAACAGAGATAAATGAGCAAACCTTTGGCCTTTAGACTGTATTAGTAAACAATCTAGTGAGAAACTATTTCCATCAGGTCAGGACAGCAAAACAAATGAACCATAAATCAACAGCAGACAAAAGCGAAACATTCATCACCTAACTCCTCAGACTTGTGATGCTGTTACTGAGTCCCATACTCCTTGGCTCTCATTTTTACCCAAATTTTACACAGAAGCATGTAAACTATGAATGAAACCCCTTAAAATTTAAATACAAAATGGTTCCCCTTTCTGAGCTTTCAGCATAGTTTTATGTATATTCTATATGTACAATGGCACCCTGCCCAGCCCTCCTGAGATTAAAAAATGTGCCCCCAAAACCACCCCCCAGCACCACCAATCATCACCACTCACACCACAACCATTATTATGAACGGTTCCTAAGCATCTAGCTCATGGGTTGTCAACACGACTTGCCTCCACTTACATGTCATTAGCATCCCTGGCAGAAACCTGTGGGGCGCTGCTGACACGTCCGCCGTTGTCCGGCAGATAACTGGCTTGTCCTACAGTATTCTGCACATCACTGTTGTCCAATGCTGATTGGTTGATGTTCTGGGTGAAGCGGTCCGCCCATGTCTCAGCTTCAGCATCCCGCTCCTTGTCGCGCAACTTCCTCGCTTTGTTCTCCTCCATCTGCTTCTCTGTAACAAACAGTGCAGTCATCATGGGTAAAATCCATTTTCATGACTGAATAACCTGTGAACATCCACATAAGAATCGGTCTTCAGCAATCCATGATTGTTGCAAGAGTGGACTGACAGGAATAGGTGTTCCGACTCGGTGGTCAGACAGACTCATACTATTAACACTGTCCTATTTCTTTATCAGAAACACACCATCACTGTCATGGATAAGCGTTGTCATTGACACAACCACACTGGCCACCACCACCATCACATCATCATCATCAAGGTATAGCTGCCAACCATGTTTAAGTTGGGAGTCTCCATTTGTAGCAAAGTCTGTGAAGGCAATGGGGAGACTTCCAGGCATTATGGCATCAATACCATTCTATCTGTCAGCAGTCTTGCTGATTCCAATCACTTACCAACTGACTTTATACTGCATCTTTCCTCTGACTGCACCGTTTAAACCCCTCACTCAAATGATAGCATGCATAACTGGACCTCACTATTAATGAGGTGTAATAGGGCAGACTAGTGGCTATACAGTGGGATTTCCGACATGGGTACAACGTGTGAAACCATTCCAGGTGTCACCTTGCTGTGATAAAATCAAAAACGTAAACTCATTCATTCAATAGCTCACTCAATCACTCTACATGTGATACCTGTACTCAATAAGCATACATACCCAGGTCTTGAAGCCACCGGCGCTTCTCCTCTTGTTTATCTTTGAGAATTTTTTCATCACTTGGTGCAGCATGCTTAAAAACAAGTTAATCTGCATTTTGAAAAGAGCCCAGCCTCACATGCTACAGCTAACACAATCAAACATTGGGAGCAGACTTGCTAAAATACCTGCTTGCTGAGTCAGCACAGTGCATATACCATATGTCAGTATAGGTTATATCAGGTTAGGAGAATAAAAAGCTGTATTTCAACCCATTTGAGATATGATGACATGCATCATACAAGTCAGCAAACCCAGACACTCAAACCTGTATTGGTAATGCTCTAGTGCGTTACATCTTTTAATTGGCTGCTTTTCATTGGCTGTGTAAAAACTACTGTTTGGGATAGGTCAGTTTTTTTATTAGCTAATTAATCTACAACACTGTCACTATGCTATCACTGGCCAAATGTGAAGAACAGACAATTCAAGACCTTGATCGATGAGATGTAGTGGCTTGTATTTTCCACTTGCTTTAAAAAGAATACTAAAAAGACAAGAAATTCTACCTTTGGTAATAGTTAAGAAAATATCATATTGTCCATGCCATGATTACCAAAGCATAACTTACACCAACTTTAAATGAGCTCCTTACAGCAGCATGTTGTGAGTCAGCAATGTCAGGAGCACTTGAAGATTCCAGATGAGATGATCTGCACAAAGGGAGATAATCATGTGTCATAACAACAGTATTTACAATTCACTTCACAGGTTCAATCACAATGACCAATGATATAGTCGGAGTTACCTCTTATCGATGACAAGAACGACAGTCTCTTGTTCTGGCAGGGGTGCAGGTTTGTACGAGCCAAACCGATCAGCCCAGGTGTCATCCAGACCGCCCTTGTCTCGCTCCTTGCTTTTCTGTTTCTTCAGCCGCTGTTCCTCTCTCTGTCTCTCTGGAACAGAGCGAGTGAGGCAATGAGTTGCTTTACTCATAAGATCTTTGTTCAGGAAACAATCCTTTAAAAGCCTATGTTTTGAAAAACTGACTACTGATAAAGCCTGTACTTCCGAAGTGAGCTTAAGGAATCAAGTGTGCATAGTCCACCTTTCAAAACATACTCACCAAGTTCTTCCAACCACTTTTTCTTTTCATTCTGCTTTGCAGTTAGAACCTTGTCCTCATCAATAACAAAACCCTGGAACCAAATCTTGAATTATACATCACATATATAAAATCATTTACTATATCATCTTCGCTTGCCTCACAAATAATGCTGTAAACTGGTGGGAGATACCACACAGACACACAAACAGTGTTACCCATTAAGACATAACTACCATCCTTGGAAATCTGGGTATACAATCAGATAAATCTTCTCTGGTGTCATGGATGCATCTATGGCTCTGTCCGATAACTATTACCTCCCTTTCCTTGCTCTTAATTCAGTCAGGTGTCTACAAGGGACGTTGTGTGTTCGATTCACAAAGCTACTATGATCACTCACTTCCGGTTCTTTTATCTAAGCAATTAATTTGGTAAGACAACTATTGCTGAGGTACCCGGACAGTAGGTAAATTTAATTAATTTGTGTTAATTTGGGTGCTTGATTTTTTTCCCTAAATCTAAATCACACAGCGAGTAAACATTCATGGAGGCGGCGGTGATTCTTTTTTCACACTAGCAAGCTTGGTTGTAAACGGCTTATCTGCTTTATCAGAATGTATACCCACGAGATTATCAACCTTGCCTAACCAAGACAGAGTAACAGCTGCTATTCATTAAGACATATTACATGGAGTGACCGATGATATCTAATAAGACACATCACACAGTGCAATGGATGTCATCCAGCGAGACACATCACACAGGGCAATGGATGTCATCCAGTAAGACACATCACTCAGGGCAATGGATGTCATCCTGCGAGACACATCACACAGGGCAATGGATGTCATCCAGCGAGACACATCACACAGGGCAATGGATGTCATCCAACGAGACACATCACACAGGGCAATGGATGTCATCCTGGGAGACACATCACACAGGGCAATGGATGTCATCCAGCGAGACACATCACACAGAAAAAGTCAATAGAGGATGTTATGCAAAGTAACATATCACTCAGACACAGCAAGGGATGTTATCAAATAGATACATCACAAAGGCCAATCAATACCATCAAGTGAGACACATCACTCAGACACAGACACACATGTTATTCAATGAGTCAATAATCACATAGACACACGTTATTCAATGAGTCAATAATCACATAGACACACATTATTCAATGAGTCATATCACACAGACAGAAATGGCTGTTATTACAACACTGTTAGGTCAGAGGTTTTCAGACACTTCTACTGAGGTTTCAATCAACAAACAATTCCTCATAAGAGAAGCACATCTGTTGGCCTCCGTTAGATTCAGGTTTGGAGTTTCTAGTTAATCTCAACACTGATCAATTAGTCTTGGTCTAACAAGTTTTCTTGACCACTAAGTAAGGTACGCCAAGATGCACTGGGTTCAACAAAGAATGCAAATGAGTTTAAGCAAACTTCCCAACCTATGTACTTCAGAATATTCCTATACTTGTTTACACCAGGACACATATATTTTGGTCACTTACAATAAAATGATGAAAAAAATACTCAATAATAAACAAAAAACCTAAACAAAATTACTGTAGTTTCCAGCAACAAATCATACCAGTGTTCAGTAATAATCCTCCATATGAAACCTGACTGAAAGCAACAGACATGCCTGAATGTGGTCCCGAGATACACATGAGAAGGTGGAAGTGTGTGAAAACCCATGACGGACCCATCACGAGAAGCAGAGAGTGAACCCAGGAGGAAGCCACCATACAACATGGGGTACTCACTGCCAGGACAACCTTGCCCTCCAGAACAGAGTGCACACCACCTCTGTCCTGCCCCACCTTATCTTTGCTTTTGTCTGCAGTCGGCGTCTGTTTGCTGTCTGCCACTGTCTGATGTGTATCTGGTGCTGGTGCTGGTGCTGCTGCTGCTGTCTGTTTCTTTTCTGGCAAATTTTCCACAGACTGGTTTAGCTCATCCTGTAACAGATATGACCATTACACATCAGTAATCTAGCTGTTGGATTATTCGATAATGAAACCAGTTTTCAAGATGACTTGTGTTGGTGCTTGATGCATGTTACATCTCAGTTCACTTCCAGTTACCATACTTAATGTGTATTGGCAGTTTGAAAATAATCCTATGCCACATATGAGTGATAACAGATGTGTGACTTGATTATAATAGACTACCTACATGAAAGAAAAACCCAATCCTGTCATTTTACTAACGTTAATAATTCATGGCTAGGGGTGATGATGAGTTTAAATGGGGGCTCATTAATTTGTACACATGTACTGGGGGTGGTACACTGTGGGTAGTGGGTGGTGGTGGTGTCATTAATTTTGTACATGGTATGTTGGAGGTGGGGGATTACTTTGTACATAAAATTTAGAGGGGGTCATTCACGCTTCACAGAGCTGCCAGCTGTCCAAAAGTGTTCTCAAATAAATTGGTCCTACAAAATTTATCAGTGTAATTGTAACCTTGACATTTTGCCAGCCAAAGATCTTCAGCTAAAAGGCTACAAGGAGACTGATTTCTTGGCAACAAAACATACATTCAGTATGATTACACGCATAATGTGCCAACTAGTGACGCTGTGTACCTTTCTTGTATTGAAGTCAGCTAGCACATCCCCTCCACTGGTCCTAAGAGGGGCACCTGCTCCTGGTCGGCCCCAGGGATCATAGTTCTGAACCAGCTCAGCTACAAGTAAAGATATGTCATCAGTTACTCACAGTCACAGTGCATCTACACTATGTTTACAACATTTCTAGTTCAACCTTAACTCAAATTATCTGATGTCTTCTATGTACATGCATGGTTGCTACGGGAGTGAATAAATGAAGATATTACATGCATCATGTTCCTTGACATAATGGCCAATCACAAAAGGTAGAACTGACATTCCTAGTAAAAAGAATAACACTATTAAAATAGTACAGAGAGTTTAAGTGAAATGACCACTTTACTAAATATTATTATTCATGTAAAAGGAGACACTACCTCTCTCCCGAGCCCATTGCAGCCTCTTCTTCTCCGCAACTGTCATATGTTTCCATGGTACCCGTGGACTCTCATAGAAAAGCACATGGTCACCACCATCCTGCTTGTCTTCCTGATTACCTCCCTTGGCCTCCTGATTATCTCCCTTGGCCTCATCGGACTTGGTGACATCTGACTTCTCCTTTCCCTGAGAGTCCTCTGACCCAGACTTGACAGACTCGACAACTTTCTTGCCTGACTTGTCAGACTTTCCCCCTTGACTTTTTCTGCCTTTTTCTTTGACAGATAACACAGACTCTGATGTGTCATTGTCCTGTCTGGAAAGATCACTTCCGTTGTAAAACGTGTACTAGATAAAACATAATCAACCCCTAACACAATTACATGATGAACATATTTACTTCAAATGGATCACTTCACACAACTGTTTTCATATAATGTACTCAGGACAACAATGTTTGAAGTAAAACTGAAATTTTATGATTCCAAAGTCCAGACATTTTTAATGTTCCAAACTGCTCATAATGACACAATATTCATTAATCATAGTATCTGAGGTCCAAAACCTCACCTATATTCTTTATACAAGTAAGACTTTTTGGGCTGTTTTCTCGAAACATGTTCCAAGCCAAGATACTTAATTCGTGTACACATAGTTTCAATGACATTCTTGACAGCACATGTCTTCATACCATTCCTTGAAAGACTATATATTTGGAAAAAATGTCATGATAATTTCCAAAGAAATCCAGACACCAATGTCTCCAAAAACTATTCTAAAGTTGAAGTGAAGGGTGACACCCTCACACTGAAAATCTTTCTAAAATTGCTGATGATGTGTTAACATAAGGATGAAACAGTACACTCTCACCATGGTTAGGTATGAATTGGAATACAAGGCCTTCGGTTTGGTCCGTTTCAGTTCGGTATATGCGATATGATCATGATGCCGAAAATAGACAAGGGCCAAACTAAACTTTTTGACAGTATGGAAAAACTTAACCATAATTTTTTGCTAGTTTGAATGAACATAAGTGTTATTATATAAATTATACTAAATAAATGAAATAAATTAACACACGACATAAGAACTGGATAATAAATGGTGATCCTTCACACAATCAATGGTATTGTTCATAACAGCATGCATTCCAGATCTTACACAAGATCACTCTGTTTAACAACAGTTTTGCAGAATAATCACATGTCTATAAATAATACCTAATTCAAGTCATCACATTCCTAATTAACCAGTTGTTGAAACAGATCGAGTATCAAGTAGATCATACATGCCGCTGTGTTTTTAATTGATTGGATTGAACAAAAAAGAAGAAGAAGAAAATGACACTGATACCAGCTGCAAAACTAAACACTCATTATTTAGTACATATCAAATTGTAACTACATCTGCATCAGACATAGAACTAATTCGATCTTATTTCCAAAGAGCTTATCTGTTCAACATTGACTCAAGAAAAAAAGTATGAAGACTCAGACATGGATAAATTTGGAATATCTGCGATACTAATTTCAAGATTCTAAGACAGATTTACTGAGAACATAAGAGGTAAGTTCTGACACACCAAGTGACAAAATTTCACTGTCGATATAATAAGCTCTCAGTAAATCCAATGTTCATGTTCTACTTAAAACTTATTCATAAAATGTGTGTGGCTGTAAGAAAACTGGGGGTTTTTTTTAATGTATGAGATAATATTTTTGCGTCTATACTAATGTCTAATGCATTCTACCAGTCATATCTGGATAAACCTAGACGGAATTGTACACTTATGATATGTAATAACTTGTCCTTACTGCAGATGACACATTTTCACAATGTATGCAGTTACAGAAGGTATAGAACCATTGGACAAATATTTTCTTTGGAAATAACTGAAAAAGGAAGCCAGGTACTGACGTCTTGCTGACTTGTAGATCGAAGTAGATGACATTCAAGGCAATTCAAAACTTACTTCCAAGAAAATGGCAGTTATCTAGGAATGCACAGATTTGGTTAACATGATTTGATTTCTAGACATTTTAGAAGTGGTATGAAAAGGTTTATTAAATCATATCAACACAAGTTGCAAAGTAGACACTTGGGTGAGATTCTCTATATCTTCATCAACAAGTTCCCTATGTTTAGAATGGTACCACACAGATTACGGACAACAAACTAACTTTGACCTATCTGACAAGGCACAAAGCACATGCTACAATGCTCAATCTATGTAATGCAACAGCTTCACTACTGGACTCCTAAATAAAGGCTTCTAGAAAACTGACAAAATAACACACTGTGTGTTACAGTGAAACAAGATGCCCATGAGGCAGTGACCATGCTGTTAGTGGCACCTATAATTCAGTCATACCACAAGCAAATACTGCAGGAGAAAAGAGCAAATGAAGAAAACAAATTGAACAAATTGTGTAAATAAAGAAATCTCATATTTCTTCAGTGGTATATTAGTCAGTTGAACATATTTTTAATAGGACTCTAAATATAACTGTGATCAGTATTTCAGATGAAGGTTGTGTGTCAGGAAGAAAAATGAAGCAAGAGAGGTTGACATCTTTGGTGTAACCCACAAGCACAGGATGGTGCTGAGACACCAAGAGTTACGATCAATATGAGACTCAAACACAAGATAGCAAGGACCATGCTCAATGGACACCTCTGAATAATTGAAATGATAATTGAAATGATAATGACATACTTGACTGACATGTGACATGAAGGCCAAACAAAACTGTACTGAACTCGTATAAAAAACTTTGCTATCCAAATAATTGTGCAGATGATCATCAACTATAACATTGTAAGCGCAAACGGAAAACAACAAAATCAAACTATTCTAAACAGGAACATCTAAACAAAGGAATCAACGGAAAATGCAGTTAGTTGCCAAAGAGAGACTGCAAGGCATGCTACAGCCTCTATGGAGAAGAGACTAATGCTAGTTCTAGCAATCACCTCCTGTGTTGGCGTCTACCATCTCTCCTTCGAGGAGACACATGTCCTGCTCTTAGTTTGCGACTTGAAACTTGCCTTACAAAATAGAACATGTTCACAAATAAAGTATCAGTGTGGTTTGGCATACGATATACTGTCCTACAGACACAAGCATCAGGATAATCCCCAACTGGTAATATTCAGAATTCAAAATACATACTGACAAAGAACTTGAATACAATCATGTACACTTTGGTTTGCGGTCTGAAGCCCTAGTTCAGGATGTTTGTAAAATGTCCTCTTGAGGGAACAGCTAAGCAAAGTCCAAAAGTCAAGATTTAAAAGCAAAACAAGTAGACTGTTTCTTTATTTGTTTGCTTGTTCAAACACTATATCAAGATATATTCCAGCTGTACATTGGCAGTTTATAAAGAATAATGTCTAGATCAACCAATCCTATAACAGATGTCATGAGATTTGATATAAACAAGTGAGAGATGATGGCATGCATCAGCCAAGTCAGCAAACCCAACCAATCGAACCTGTTTGCCACCTCTGTTCAACAGCATCTTGGCACAGAGAGTCACTATCAAGTATTGAAACTGAATACTATATGACATTTAACACCATAAACATTCCTATATGTCAAACTTTTACCACAGTTACACTCAAAACATATTCAAGCTCATGTTCACTGTTCAACGATTAAAGATATACATGTGGGAATGTCTGGTACAACTTGTCAGAGGCCAGACAATCTTACCCATCATCAGTGTCTTTCTTGGAAGCATTGAGAAGTGAGGAGATAGTTCCTTCTTCCACCTTCTCCTTGTCTTCTTCTCGAGGAGATGCCTTCTGTTGGTCGGTTTTCTCTGTTTCAGCATCAGCGATAGAGATCTCATTGTTCTCCTTATCTGAAGAAGACCCCATGACCCAATGACCAGATTGTATCGCCTGTCTAACCAAATTGATTATGGACAGGCGAACATGCTATGTGACTTAGTTAATATGAAAAACATTTTTTTCAGACTTGAGACCCTCCATAACCCACCAATACAAACATCATGAATTACTCTGAAGTGTAATATGCAAGGTCAGGGCAACCATTTTACCCAGTTATGTAAGTTGAATTACAGAACTAACTGTTCTTACATTTGGGGTACAGAACATAATGGAACCATTACACAGGGTTTTCCTCAATATCAGAGCAGTCCCTTATCCCATAGTTTGCTTAATATATTCAACAACTGCACTGTCGGCATTAATGATTAACACAGCTTATACACAGGTGTCCAACTTCATCTGGTCTGTCATACAGACCCTAAAGGAAATATATCCAAGAAAGCCCATGCAAATCTAGAAAATGTAGCAAATCTAGTTGAAGAAAGTCTAAAGGTTCCTTTCTTTATGCTTCAGTTTTGTTTACGATGAATTTTTTTCTGTAAAATATGTTCATTTGAGAGATTAGTTGTTAGTCTAAACTTAATCTTACTGAAAGTTTCAAAGAATGTATCCACTAAGTCATAACAATAAATACAACAACAACACCTAGTGCCATGACAATACGTTACCTGCCTAAGTGGTCAATAGTTTCAAATAGGCTGTTAGCATTTATATTCAAACATTTTCTGTAGAAATACTGAAGATGAAAGTAAAGTAACTTAAGATATAACATTGGGGCAATCTGATTTTATCTTTGAGTGCTTCCTACCTATGCTAATTCTCAGTGCATTCTCCTTGCCCGACGCCAGCTTCCCCACAGAGGCTAAGATGGCATTCAGCTGGTCCTGTGTTAGAGTGACAGTGTTTGCCATTGGGTGGTCAGCCTTCATATCATTTGCTTGTTTCTTCTTCTTTTCTACGTAGCGTTCTCGGTTCCGTCGAATAAAATCTTTTTCTGGTCGTGGTGGATTTGGTGGCTTCTTGTCTGTAGCATTGACCTTATCTGGCTTAGACGTGGTATTATTGTCATGGCGATAAACATACACCTCTTCCTCCGATGGAGCACCACCATTTGGGTTAGACCGTATTGGGTGGCGCAGGTCCTTGCTCTTGTAGCCAAACTTTGGACAAGAAAACATGTATAAGATAACTGCAACATGTTTTCATTTTCTGTTGCTAATAGTAACTTGCCAATCTGATGTATATCATGAGTGAGAGAGTGATTTTTGGATAACACCCCTATAAACCATATATCATTTCATTTCACTTCATCAGCTTCAGGTCGGAGGAAACTCACAGGGTGGAAGCACTGTCACACACAAAATGTGGAGTTGACCCAAAAGCAACTCCATTTCCCCAATGGACAGTGAAAGAAGAACAAATGACACAAGAGAAAATGTATGTTTTCCCTCACATTTTCATCATTTTGCAAGTATATCAGGTTTTGTCATTTGGCAGCAGGGTCTAGAACTCTACAGATCTTTCTGTAATAGCCTGACACCCTCTACATAGCTGCAATTGCTCATTAAGCAAGGGCAGCATCTTGCGTGTCGGAAAAAGATCACAGAAACCATCATTTCACAATGAAATATGACATCCTCATCAGTAGATGTGAAGGTTTTAGCTGTCAGTTCTTAGATATAGTTATTTAAGATCTTCATTCACAGTGTAGGATTTATGGCGTCAGTATTTATTCAATTATCGTTGAAAAATCAAAGTGCACATTTTATATGGAGTTGGTCACATTTAAGCAAAAAGACTGTCCATTGCAATGTGATTTTACTGTCCAAGGAGTTGACAGTTTGTAGTTTGAACCACCATGTCTTGTGTCATGTGGTCTTCTTTCAATATCCTTTAAGGAAATGGAGTTATTTTGGGGGCAACTCCACATTTCATGTGGACAGCACTTCCACCCTGTGAAAACTTGCTTTATATATTTACTATATTTGACAGTGAGTTTAGTTTTACACCACACTCAGCAACATCAAAGCTATATGGGGCCAGTCTGTAAATAATCAAGTCTGGATCAGACAATCCAGAGATCAACAGCATGAGAAGCAATCTCCGCAAATTGAGAACAGATGACAATTGACATGTGTCAACTAAGTCAGCAAGCCTGACTTTCTGATCTCATTAGTCACATCCAACGACAAGCATTGTCAGTTTTTATGCCAAGCATGGATTTATGATGACCTATTCTACCCCTGATCTTCACAGATCACATTTGTGAAACCTCATATACTTGCCTACCATACAAACGATGAACAAATCATCAGCTCAAAATGACACTTACATGTGCAATTCACAGAGAGTTAACAACACTTTATACCACTAACATATATTAACATTGAATGAGATGCAATGAATTCTTTATTTACAAAACTGAAGTGAAACAGTAGCACAACACCTTGTCGACATCAAAGTACAAAACATGTTCAGTTGAATGAAGGACCAAATTGTGCAGAATCGCAAGCCTGACACTGAGAAGTATGAACATAGGTTTGAAGCTTAATACAATAGGGATGTACATCCTGATATCAAATTTTCAAGATTAGACTCATGGTGACGAAAAACGTTGCTGACCAAAGCCTGTTCGTCTCCCCTCGCCACCATCATTGATGATATTTATTATATATTATGTGAGCTGAGTTTTGATGATTTGTTCACATTTGCATGGTAGGCCTGATATATAAGCTGTATAGTATGTAGCTTACAATCCCATAAACAAGTTGAACTGGGATTCATAGTCATGAAACAATTCCATGTTCACCTCAGAACCTTCAAGTTCATGTCTATGTCATACTTACCTTCCTTGTCTTTTTGGGCTTCTTGCCTGAAAATCAAACAAACTTCATCACCAAGTTGAACATCAGGAGAATCACTAATCAGGGTAACCCTATCACTTTAGTGTCAATCACATATCCGTACTTCTTCCACACATACCTTTGGGAACTTCTAATCAGGGTGACCCGATCACTTTAGTGTCAGTCACATATCCCTACTTCTTCCACACATACCTTTGGGAACTTCTAATCAGGGTGACCCGATTACTTTAGTGTCGGTCACATATCCCTACTTCTTCCATACATACCTTTGGGAACTTCTAATCAGGGTGACCCTATCACTTCAGTGTCAGTCACATATCCCTACTTCTTCCACACATACCTTTGGGAACTTCTAATCAGGGTGACCCGATCACTTTAGTGTCGGTCACATATCCCTACATCTTCCACACATACCTTTGGGAACTTCTAATCAGGATGACCCGATCACTTTAGTGTCAGTCACATATCCCTACTTTGCGACACACACTTTTGGGAACTTCTACATATATGCCATGCATACATAATATTTCATATTGTTTACTTGTATCTATGGACAATTTATTCAAATATTATGGAAACTCATGGAAATGAACAATGACACTGGGAATGGCTCTGTCCAGAAGTAATCCTTTGCCTTGTCTCAGATTTACCAAAATATTCTTGCTAAAGTCCACAAAATGTGGTGCTAAAGATACTCACCCTGATCCCAGAATATTGCTGGCTTCCCACCCTGGCCTCCAACCTCGAACCTCATGGCCGACCTGTAATACATTAAAGACTGGTGTCAGTCTACACGCAGAGAGTAACTGATAACCAAGAATTAGCTCTTGTACAACCTCTCTAAAGTTACCATGGTTACTGCAAGAAGGTAGAGGAAATGGTGAAAGTGTTCACAAACCAGTCCCAGCATCTATTCAGTGCATGGATGAATTAAAAGCCTACTTCATGTGTTCAAGATAGTATTGGATTACCCCTAAACAAGACCAAACCTTTTTTTTCAGAAGCTCACTGTGAGTGTAACATTCAGCGCCTATGTCAAAAATGGATTTTCTGATGTATTAACCTGATGAAAGGTAGCAAATCAATTAAATCACACCTTGTTCTCATGGTATATGTAAAATTTGTGCATTCTTTCATTTTTTAAGCTGCAGTTTCAGTGAATGTGAATTGTTATCTTGACATTAGATTCTTTATTCTTTAAATACAGCAATTTGGTACAGGAGCCAGTCTGTAAGTCTCATTAACATTGCCAAGAATGTCTGACACCTGTCAGTGAATCACCGAAAGAAAAAAAACATTCAAATCTGACAGTCAGCTTTTACCATGGATACTGATGAACACTTACTTCCAAGGACTGTCCTTTGAAACTGATGTACTCCACTTTTGCAGTAAATCTTTTAGCCTCATGTTTACGCAGTCAACTATCCCACACAAAAGGTTGCCCTCAAGGACGTCAGAAGAAAAGTCTCACAAACAGGCAAAAGTGGAAACTCAACTCTATATCTATTAAATTATCTCTACTGAATACCACAAAACAAGGCGAAAAACACAAGTCAAGATATATGAACTGAACTGAAAGGACCTCTTGAGGACAGAATGAACACCACTGGCCATGCAGTGTGAAGTGATAGCCACCAAGATGTTGTCAGTCACCTGTATTCACATATCCTCACACTGGCCAAGGAAGCAATTATGATAGTATCAGTGTTCTTATTCTGCCACTGCACACATGTTATGTGTCAACCAGCCTGTACAATACATATACGATCTTTGTGATATGCCAGCCATGGAATAGCTGTTGAAATCTAGATACAGCAATTTTGTGGCCTTGTTCTGAGTGTTTCAATCTGAACACATGATCTACAGTAGAGTTCTCTATAAGGTGACAGGACTTACCCCTATGTTGTTGGTATGTTACTACAGCTAACATGCCCTGAAAGGTATCTGAATTATGAATATAAATAACAATGTAGATTTAACCATTTGTTTTCATTACATAGTTTACTAAGTTAAACAAGATCCTGTTACCATGGTTACTGATGTAAAAGTTTAGACTAAAGTCAATGGGTCCTAGTCATTATGTCAAGCCCTGTCGTGAAAAACGAGTTATTTGGATGTCTGCATTATAACAATATCCAACTGTCCCAGTGTTTGAAACACAGGGAGAACTTGAGCCACTGATATCTTCTTAGGTAGTATATGAATCTGGGACCACCCATATCTGCTAACATCTAACACTTAAGGTAACAATATGGGTCACCTCTCTTTCATGCTTTATTAGAACCACTGCTGGCAGAACATATATGGTACACTGGCAATCTGCCCACGACAACCCACTCAGCTGATGGTGTGGTGATAGTTCCATGCAGTAATGCTGCAGTATCAGATGTCAACGTCGACAACATCTCCACTCTACCATGTCTACAGGCCTGACCGTAGAGCAGCAGTCAGCAGTATATGACCGCTACAATCTACAAAGCAGCAGAAGACTGACACCAGGATATTCCACCATGATCTGTGGGTTTGTTTATTTACATTTATTTATTAGGTCTGCTTTAACATAATTCAGTTTCATATCATGAGATAGAGAGCTATCATAAGTCTATATATCAGACATCTGTTTTCAGGTTAGACATACACTATCAGGCATACACCATAGTACTTGGTAATGATAAGTAAGCTTTGTTTTTCAACAACAATCACATTTGGTGGATGGAGCCTTACCAATCGCAGTATTCTGGGAGATCATTGGAGTTATAAGCTTTATCAAGATTTCAATGTTCGAGGTTTGTCGTAAAGTTCGAAGAGGGTATGATTTTCTAAACTAGTATTGGAAAATCTTTGTCTTGAAATATCATAAGCTGGTCACACCGACATAAAATGTGCTATGTTTGTCTTGTATAATGTTCAATAATAACTGCAAAATCTCAGGTTTCTAGCAAAACTCTCTCTCACCATAATTTGTAAATCTTCATATTCGTGATCTCTTGAGATATGTGTGTAAAGTGTGTGAATGAAATCACCATATGCAAATTAATTATAAACAGCTTGTGTACTAAAAACATTTGAAAATAGACAATAATATAATAATAATGCATTTACAGTGCACCTAATATCCACCATAGAGATGCTCAGTGGCGCAGTGACAGTACTGGGGAAGGAAATAGTTCACACAGCTTTTACATAAAGGCAGCAGTGAACAGGTGAGTCTTTAGCAGACATTTGAAAGTTTCTTTTGAGGATGTGTTCCTAATTCCCTTTGGAAGAGAATTCCTCAGTTAAGGGATCCACAAGGGAAGCTCGACAAGACAATTGGTTTGGAGATTGGCATTGGGTGAGGAGAGGGTCAGAGGAGGATCGGAGACTATGGTGAAGTACATACATGGAGACAAGTCAGGAAAGTTATCACTGTAGAGACAGTCATGAGTCAGAATGACTATTTTGAAGGAAATTCTAGCCATGATGAGACGCCAGTGTAGAGACAAGTACTGGTGTGATATGGTCATGTTGAGGAGTGAGGATGGTACATCTGACAGCGGAATTTTGGATTCTTTGTAGTTTCTGTACTGATTTAGTGGGGAGGTTGGCATACAGTGCATTACAGTAGTCGAGTTTAGAAGTGACAAACATCAGAAGTATACAGGTGTCAGTATCGAGATTGTGGCAGACTTTGCTGATATTGTAGATGCTGTAGTAGCAAGCTCTACTGGTGGAGGTGGTGTGTGCATCAATGGACATGTTGGAATCAAGGATAACACCAAGATTCCTGGCACTTTCTCTGACATCTATATCACCAATATGAAGAGAAAGCAATGGAGAAGCAGTCTTCAACTTCAAAAGTAGATGTTTGGAGTCAATAAGGAGGAACTCTGTCTTTTCCTCATTCAACATCAAATAGTTGGATATCATCCATGATTTGATTTCTTAAATGCAGAGATCAAGTTTGTTGATACTGAGTCATCAAATTCAATGGCAATGTAGAGCTAAGTTACACTGCATATATATGGAAACCGATGAAATGCCTTCTGATAATGTCACCAATGGGGAGAATGTAGGCTGTGAACAGAAGGGGCCGAGAACTGATCCCTGGGGAACTCCACATAACACTGGTGACTTTGATGACTGTACATCACCAATTTTTACAGACTGTGCGACCTTGCCAATATGAGGAAATGCACTTGAGGGCAGGTCTTGTTATTCCAATGCCATTTTTCATTTGATGCAATAGTATGGTATGATCTATGGTATCAAATGCACTGGACAGATCAATGAGAGCATGCGCTGTCACCTTTTTCTGGACAATATTGATAAGGATGTCACTGTGTATTCTCACTATAGCTGTCTCACTAAAGCTGGATAACCTGATAATACAACAAAACTATGACAAATTATCTAATGCATTCATTTCAAGTTGTGCAACTGTATTTGTGTATATCTTTATCTCCTTTTACTGATCAACTTAAGGCATCTCACATTCATTAGTCTTCTGCAGTGAATGAGCATGCTCTTTTAATTTCAGTCTTTAGACACGAGTATCACTTTCATTATGCCTATGTGGCATATGAAACAAGGTTGGTGAGTTTAAAAATACACCACAGACTTTATCAAACTGAGTGATAATACACTGCATTCCAAAATAAATATACTAACATTGCTATATAAGGGCACAATCGGTACAGTTTACCTTCTTCTTATAGCCTCAGATAATTGACAATACACCTAACCATTTCCTATTCTGTTCATTTCAGTTAGCTCTAGCAGATATCAGTGTAAGATCTACTTACTATCATTAGTGTCCATGTTGATATATTTCAACACAAAACAACACTACTGGAATAACTATGGTAGAATGTGTACTGATCTTCAAACAGGTGTTTGTATATATTGGTAGGTTCCTCATTTTGATCACATAGACTTTCTCTTGTAATGTCATACAAAACATGATCAGTTAATGTGTGAGATAAACGTGTAACTGGCTAAACTTCTAAGCTCATAACATGATTCAGATTCTGTAAATTATCACCAGAATGAAAGGGGTTACCCGTTGAAGTAGTTGTGTCATTGTTTATAGGTCGAGAGTGTCGTTCAGTTGGTATTGTCATAAAATACTTTTAACACAAAATATGAGGAACGGATAAATTTGAAATCGAAAAGCATGACAACTGTCACTTGTTGAAAACATGCTCAGACTGGCCAACGCTTATTGCACCAAACCCACCTGAGTTGAATGTAACAGACTTGACACGACTGGAACTATGATTATGGAGTACACTTCTCCGCTTACCCGAAGCTCATGATGTCACAATTATTCCGTATCCATCAGCAACAGCATCTCGATCAATAAAATAGACAAGATAAAGTTTACCGTCGTCAACAACTATTTTCTCGAACATGCGTACAGGCGCTTCCGGTTCCAAGGGAGATAATCCAAATATCACGGTCTGTCATATTTAACAACAACAAACACTGAGTTCAAATCTCACCATCTCGATTGTCTATTATATTTATTGTAGTCTCTTTATAAACTCGGATAACATTATTGAAAGAGTATTTACATATAATCCTGTCATCATTAGTTTCAAACTTTTTTAACCACAGTTAATAACTATTAAGTCAAATGTAACAAATAATTCTTGACATTGATTGTTGTTAATAATTCATTCATCCATATGTTAATTCAAAACTGGTTTTCATCAGCTTCAAACTATCTTGTTTGTCACAAACCTAATCTGATTCATTTATAAGGTCTTCATTTGTTTTGCATGTGTCCCCAGCAGTCACAAAGAAAAAAGACCTCAGTAACTTGCAGCCAATGTATATAAAATAATATTTATAAGTCTGCACCTTCAGTGTGAGGCTTGCTTACATTATATTATGCCTGGGTGCAGTGCAATGTTATAGCTACACCAAAGATGTATATTCAAGTATATACGTCTTTGATTACACATATTCTACTGTGGCCTGTTCTTAGCTGTATCATAGCTACACATATACCACAGTGGTCTGTCGTCAGCAATATATCATAGCTACACATATACCACAGTAGTCTGTCGTCAGCAATACCACAGCTACACATATACCACAGTGGTCTGTTGTAAGCAATACAATACCTACATATATACTACAGTTGTCTAATGTCAGCAATACAATAGTTACATATACACCACAGTGATTTATAGCTACACATATTCGACAGTTGTCTGTTGTCAGCAAAATCAGAACAAAGTTATTCAAAATAGAATTTCATACAATGAGGTCCTTTTAAACTAAAACCATCAGTTTCAGAGAAGTGTTTCTGAGAGGCCTTCAAAGTCCAGGTGGTGCTCCATAAAAATTAATATCACCATCAAAAAGAACACAGGAAGAACAAAACACTTCACTATTTCAATAATATCTTTAATGGGTCACATCTAGAATAACATGCCATAACATTTAATGAATATTGATGATGTGCATGCAATGCAGTCCAAATGATCTTCAAGAATTTGGTTCTCAGTTAATCGTCACCATTTTCAATTAACAGTCACCAAAACATAATATTACCATTCCACAAACTCACTAATAAAAATATTAAATCACATAATAATAACAACATGTATACAGTCACACATGAGGTTCAGTGAATGAAACACTTTCTCCAACAAACACCACTTATTCATTGAGCCATATATTGAAGAGAGACGTCCATGTCTTTGCACAAGAATCCTTGCATGTGTTTGTTGTTCAATGTAACAGTCAGCCATATTTCCAGCAAAATGAATTGAGGCCTGGACATAACCAATTTTGTATTGGACAATCCAGTGATTGATACTTTAAGCAACGATCAACAACATGAGTTATGTTTTATCAGGAAACTCGCCTCCATTGACTGCTGGGGGTGTAGTAGCCTGGACTTCCTGCAGGGTTTGATGTAAGGAGCCGTAACCAGAAGCTTTCCCAATGTGCAACAGGGAGTCTTTGACATGCAACTAAACAATCTTTTTATGTTTGTGAAAGCACTGAAATGGAACATGCATGTATCAGTTGTCTTCCACACTGTTCAAAAACTTAAGTCCATCAAACACTCAGCACTACATAACCAGCCAATCATAATAGAGCACAATATAACCAACCAATCACAGAAGATTCTAATATGATATGGATATAATAAATATCTGATACAACAGGGATACTATAGACATGATACAGCAAAAAGAAATGAGATGCCATATCAAATCAAAATTTATCACCTCAAACATACAAGTACCAAAAAGTATCACAGAAATGAACATTTAATGCAATATGAAACACATCTAAGAAAAGAAATCATGTAAAATGATATTTCCCTTCACATCTCCCTGACTCGTGAAAGTATTTTGGTTGTAGCATGTAAGCATTTTTGTAGTATAAACGTTATCATTGCTTAAAATTGTCAGTGCGATGTATACTGGATGATCTACCTGTACATGAGATACCACATACCGAAGGAAAAAACAATGCCCTGAAAGTTGACCTGAATCATATCTATCCCGTTAATAAAAGAAAGACTTTTATTACCCATATGATGAAGCATAACCTGTGTCATATATGTATCATATGTGCACATATCACTTTTGCCTAGAAACCATTGTTTCCTTGTTTTGTCGTCTGTGATGTCATAAAACAGTTGAATTAGTGGGACATCTCAGCTGCTTACTGTGTTTTAGTGCTCAAATGTAGATGAATAAAATGGATGGAAAGATATTGTTACACTCAAGCAACTGTGCACTGACTTGTACAAATCCATGCAAAATTCACACTCGTTTCATGCGAGTCGTATGAGACACTTGCTATTATACGAAATAGTCAGACAAAACGGCACCGTCAATAATACCTTATTGAGTTACGTAGCTTTTTCATTACAAAAGGACGATGTTGATGTTATACATGACGGAATGACACTTGAGCTGATTTTCGGTTGAGGTTGATCTTTCACAGACCCACCAAGCATTAGTGACTAAAGCTGACTAATCGTTAAACATACAATCAAGGGTTTCATCAGATACGGACTTAATACAAACTGTAGCAGAACCACATCAAAATATACACACACAAACTAAATAAAATGTAAAATTATCAAACCCAAATATTAGTAAAACAATCAGCACCTAAAGAGTATCCTACTAAACAGATTGGTTAAATGTTTAAAGAAAAAATAACGAAGTAACATCTTGGAGTACATCTCCAGTGATTATATGTGAAACACCAAATGTTTATAATGTAGCCCTCAATCAAATCAGAAAACTATAACATTCAGTGCTATATATGTGATAATCTGGATATGCAACACAACACAATTATAATTCCCGTCCATGACATACAGGAAGAATAGACATGCTAATGATAACCATCACAATATCATGAAATACATTCTGTGCAAATGGTCAGCATTTATTCGAAGGTCTTGACAGTATTTATTCGAAACATTTATTTGAAGGTGTGCTTCTGTCTAACTGCCACATCTCAACTGACCTTTCGTACCAACTCAGTTCTTTCCTTTTACACATACATTCTGTACTCTCTCAAATCCATAAATCACATTAAATTTTCTTTTTTATTTAAAAAAAGTAACGTTCTAGTTGGTAATTATAAAGGTTCTTGACTATCATTTTCAATTTGTTACACAATTCTGAAACTCCAAGCAATCCAAAAGCTGAAACAAGAAAGCACCTCTGTCGGAAAACTCATTATTTCTGGGACTGGATAACATCATTTGATCATTCTGTTTGACATGCACGTATGTGTGCAGGAACAAAATCATGACAGGCAACAGATTTCCTAAGAAATTCTGTCTGTTGTTGATTACAGGAAAGAATATCATCATCACATATTTTGAGAGGAACATACAACAAAATATACTTGTAAATAATATCATATGTCAATATATGTTAAAGTTTATACTCCTCAACAAGAATGTTATGGCATTTGTGTAACATTTGGAAATCTAGCAATACTAGCAACAGACATACCAACAAGACAATGTAATAAGCATGTCACTCATCTTTTAAACATCAACACTCTTCCAGTGTACAATATCTGCATTACATCACAATAACTACTGTACCCTCATTCAACCCACAGCACTGCTTTTAATTCAGCTTTGAGGATGTGATGCTTTAAATAATAGTCAAAACAAAACTTTGGTTTCTTGTTAATACTTCCTTCAGACTGAGAAAATGTGTAGCACAATATACACATCTAACCTGGACAAATCTGAATATGTAAAAATACCCTGCCATATATTATACTCAAATTCACACTGCTAGAATCAATCAATACTTGTATGTTTATATGGTTTGTATCTTAGATACTTTAGACAGTAGCAGTTACCCCATCAGTCCTGGACAGGTTAAGAGGATTGGATTAAAAAATATCCAGAAGAAATAAAACTACTGCCCTAACCTTCACAAAAAAAGGAAAATATACTTTGTTTGTTCTTTGTTGTTCAATATCACACAAAGCAATAATTATGTCACATGATGGTGGTCTGCACAAAATCAAGTGAGGACCAGATGATCCAGCAAATGAATAATAAAAACACTTGGTATCTGAATAACATTGTAATACACAGATGATGTTATTAATCATCAATTTGAGATGATTAATAAATAATCACAGTCCTATTTGTGTTTCAGAAGGTTGACCTGAAATGTAAAGGTTGTTCATTCTCTTCTCACAGAGGTTACTTGTCATATCCTACTTCTAACCTCTGTTATAATACAGCCGTATTACCCAGTTCTTATGAAATTCCCCAGTGACAAAAAATTCGCAGCACAAGTTATCTCCCTTCTTTCTATTCAATCGGAACACATGTTACATCGACTTAGATTCAACTTGACTAACACAATCAAAAGTGGGGACACAAACATCCGTTATCTGACGGGGTCTTGAGTTGATGTGACACATAAAACATTCAATGGCTAGCTTTTCCATTGTCAAAGAGGGCAATCTAGACGCCATTGCATGATTGAATTCTGTCTAGAGGACACATTTGCTCATCACGCTGGAGAAGACGTTCCAGTTTTCCTGAAGCATACCAAAATTACCAAAGCCCTACGAATGATCACTTGTGAAATGTCGCTGATTGCACACCTGAATCTGATTGCAACCAATCAGGAATCCTGAACACTAGCACAATGAAAGAGACATATTAGAACAAAGGTTCAATGGAAGATATGACAAGTAACTTTTGTGGAAAGAAAATGAGGTCGTTCATGTTCAGAATTAAACATAAATGTAGCAGTTGCAATTATTACATTAAACAGTAAAAGTCCTCAAAAGTCAGTTGAAACATACAGACCTGTCAGACTTGCCTGTCACGATCATGTGATATCCTACATCACAATTCTCAAATCCTCCATGACACACTGTATCCAAGCAAACTCTTGCCCAACAATAACATGTATCCATGGCATCGAAAATGAGCAAAATGCTCGCGAAATGTAACTCTATTATACATGGAAGCAATGCAAAGGATCGAGGCCTGTAAACTCGGAACACAACCACCTTCATTTTTGCCAAAATAATGCGACATGTTCGCACTTGATAAAATTGTTAAGGACATGTTGTTTAAGAAACATCACATGAATTACAGTTAATGAGGGTGAGATATCATATTGTATAGGGAAAATTCGGATTTCAAATTGTTCTGCTAAAAAGAAAATATCTGAAATAAAGTACTGAATCACATCTAAGAAATTTCAAAATGGCAAACCAAATGGTGAGTAAGTGGTATAATTTGAAAACTACAGGATTACAATGTTGAGCCCAACATACATTTCAAATAGAAATAATCAGAACAGCCAAAGAAATACACCTGTTTTTTATTTTGTCACGTTCATAAATGGAAGACTGTTCAGTACATAATTTGTACATGTTTCTTGATATGATTCTACACTTTATGCCTCTGTATCAAATAAGAATGTGCCCAATCCATTGATGTTTGACCAACAGATGTGCTGTTCATAGAGTTTCAACTGGTACTTTCAGAAACTGGACATTTACATTTAACAAGAGTCATTAGAAAATGGCATATCCCCCTGGTCCCTACATGTTTGAAAGGACAAATAATCTAAGAGTTACTCATTGTGTTTTTAAACTAAGTTTGACTTGTTTCCATGGAATTCATGAAAATTATAAATGTCATACATCTGTAACCAGCAAAGTCACAATTTCATATATCTGTCAAGATCTGTTGAAAGATATGAAACGGTTTTCGAGTTGTGCTCTGGGAACAAAGCCCACCCCTCCATTTTGAGACTAAGTCCAAAACGTTTCCATGGAAACCAAGAAAATAAAAAATCACAAAAACCTGTAGAGAGCAAAAGGCGCCACTTTGGGATCTGCCACACATATCTAGAAAGTTTTACTGACAGATATTAAGAAGTTTTTGAGTTCTGCTCTGGAAATGAAACACACCTCTCACTTTTCAGACTAGGTCCCAAACATTTTCATGGAAACAGAGAAAATAATAAATCACAAGATCCAGTACATAGCAAAAGGCACCACTATAGGTACAGATTGATATATCTACCAAGTTCTGCAGAAAAATATTGAACGGTTTTTGAGTTCTGCTCCGGAAACGAAGCCCAGACCACCATAAGACTAACACCAAAATGTTCCATGGAAAAACAAATAAAATATAAATGCCAAAAATCGCATTTTGTAAATAGCAAAAGGCACAACCATAGGCTGAGATTACTATATCCATCAAAGTTTGGTCTAAATATATTGAACAGTTTCTGAGTTATGCTCTGGAAACAAAATGATTACTGACGGATGAGGCGTCGACTATATCCCCATGCATTACATGCCAGGGGGATAACAATTTAATTTGGAGGCATAGAGTCCTGATTGAGTTGATTCCCTGTGGGGAACACTCAGGAAACTTGTGATGGTATTCAAACCATTCACCTTCAGATCCAAGATCAAATGGTTTCATCATCGGGAACAAAGAAGTGATCAAGCTGAGAGTGATGTTGGCTGTGAGGTGGCGCCAAGCTCCGCTACATGTGCTTGGCACCATGTTGGAGTCATCATGCATAGAATTGGGTCACCTTGGAAGTTTTCTGTTGATGGGTCTTGCTGGCATAGTAGTTACAACAGATCTGAAACAAAAAACAAATGAGTTGACAGGTGTGTCAGTATATATGACATGATGGTTACCTGCTGCTATATATAGAGAGAGACAATTTTAGATTGTACTTTTAATTATTTCTTTTTTAAATTTTGGGGTTGAAATACAGGGAGTTATATTACATCTCAAGTCTTTTATCAGCCAAAGTTCCACACATGTCAACAATATATAACTGAAAAAAAATCATCAGAAGATGACAGAGCCCCCGGCCACCACATATTTGCAAGGACAAATCATCTGACAGTTACATGATGTTTTCTTAGATTAAGTTTGAATCGTTTCCATGGAAGTCATGAAAAATATAAATGCCATACAGCAAAAGGCACCACTTCAAGATCTGTCTAATATATCTGCCAAGATCTGCTGAAAGATATGAAATGATTTTCGAGTTGTGCTCTGGAAACGATGCCTATCCCTCCATTTTGAGATTAATTCTGAATTGTTTCCATGGAAACCAGGAAAAATAAAAAAGTCAAAACATTGTAAATAGCAAAAGACACCACTTTGTGGTCTGCCTCAAATATCTGCCAAGTTTGGCTGTAAGATATTGAATAGTTTTCGAGTAGTGCTCCGGAAACGAAGCCCATCCCTCCATTTTGACACTAAGTCAGAATCATTTCCATGGAAACTGGGAAAATGATAAATCACAAAATCCTGCAAGTAACAAAAGGCACCACTTTAGGGTTTCCCTACATATCTGCCAAGTTTTGCAGTAAGATACTGAACGGCATTAGAAGTCGGGGAAATAAAAATATGTATATACAAAGAGGTGTGTGTCATATAACCAAACCTGAACATGTTCGCACTGGCCATGCTCATATGGCAATAATCTTATGAAAAGATTTGTGTGATTCCAGCACCTTAAGGGATCTGACCCTCCACATTGAATCTGCAGCACTCAAAACAGTTGTCTCTGGGCATTAACCATACAAGTATGAAGAACTTGAAGCGGCATACTATCTGGGCTACACCAGGCTAAAGCATGAAAGATCTCCACAAGACCAAAGTATTAAAGAACCCCAAAAGGATAAAGCAGTAAAGTACTGCTCAGGGCCAAAGTATTAAAGAACTGCATAAGGTCAAAGCATTAAAGAACTGCACATGGTCAAAGTAATAAAGAAGTGCACAAGGTCAATGCACAAAGAAATACAACAAGAACACATGGAGCCTGCAAGGAACATGTTAGAACCCTTAGGATCAGGTTATGCTGAAACTAAACAGTCCCAATACCTTGTGTGTTTAACATGTTGACTGCCCCTCATGAGCATGTTTATAGTATCAATACTGGTTGAATCTGCTACTACAGGTTTTGTCACTGTGGCAACATTGGTATTTCAAAACAAGTTTTACATTACATTATGATGTTGACAAATGAGCACAAGAAATAAACGGCTCCTGGCTTTACCACCAAAAGACAATTGCTCGTACTCGTGGTGGCAAACTGGGCCAGACATGATACAAGCATACTCGTTGTGGCAAACTGAGCCAGACATGATACTACGAGCATACTCGTGGGTGGCAAACTGGGCCAGACTTCATACTACGAGCATACTCGTGGGTGGCAAACTGGGCCAGACATGATACTACGAGCATACTCATGTGGCAAACTGGGCCAGACATGATACTACGAGCATACTCATGTGGCAAACAGGGCCAGACATGATACTACGAGCATACTCGTGGGTGGCAAACTCGTGGTGACATTCAACATTGTCTAAGATGAAGAAGTGGAGAAATCAGTACTCCTGCGTAAGTTCCTGCAAGTAGTCATGATCACACACCAGTTCAATGATATTAGTTTGTTTCTTGGAGGTTCACAAACCTGGTGCCCATCTACACTTCACAAATCCACCACCAGATTCACACTGAACAGTCTCACTTACATTGGTTTTCAAACACCAACCTATCTTTCTGAATGTTAATCTGAGATGGTAGAGGGACAGGCTTTCGGTCCTGAGAGAATTTGTCGATAAAGGAGTTCTGAACAGCTTTCCTGTCAGCTTGCAGTCGTTCAAACCTCTGAAGTCGCTGTTCTTCTCGCTGCTTCTCTGTAATACAAAAAGGAAACTTGTCTGTAAAAATCACTTTAAATACTGCATTTACTAACCAATGTTGCACCAAACAAGAGAATCTGAATAAGAAACAGAGGTTGAAGCAACAGAGGTTAAAAAATCCCACTGTCCGATGCCCGAGACCAGTCAGTTTTCATTTTGGGCAATCAAATAATGGTATCTTACTTGTCCATGGACTACTAGATAATTTCTGCTAATAGCTTGAAAACAAAAAGCTAAAAGAAAACTTGGATTTGATGTCATATCTGATCAAAATGTAGCTATCAAATTTCACATTCATAATTAAGCAGGGTTATCTTTCTTTGCTATTTATCACTTCTCAATGAACTAAACATTTAGAACACATACCATGTTAATGTATTCTTTCATAATTACATCATTATGACTGAGTCATGATAATTAGGTAAAATGAAAAATTCGTCAGGATATGTTTCTCCTGACAGTCACTTGTCTTGTGTGGCAAGTGGCTTTTAAAAAGAATTTTGAACCCCTGAAGCAAAGCAAATACACTAAATTGAAACAACTTCATAAAACTGAACAATACTGGAAAAATGTCGGATAAAATACTGTTATGAAATGTCTTTTTGCATTCATCTAACTCTGCTAAACTGGTGCTATGCCCAAGGCAGGTTCTCTGACAATGTCAAGAATAGCAGGAGAGATTTTATTCCATTATTACTCTCCTTGCCATGCTTTAACAAAACAGCCTCAAATGAGGGTGAGTGAGTATAGTTTTGGGCCACTCTTAACACCAGCAATTGCATAGCTGGGACACCATAGAGAGATTTGAACTCAGACCGAAGGCATGATGTGTAAATGCTTTAACCACTACACTACCCCAATGCTTGGAAGCCAATCAAGACAAAATAACTAACCAAGCTCTGCCAGCCACTTGGATCTCTCCTGTATCTTCTGCAGCAGCTTCTTCTCATCCTCCATCACCTGCAGGGAATAACTTAATTTATATTAGGAATCAACTGCAGGGAATAACACAATTTATATCAGGAATCATCTGTGGGGAATACACAACTTATATAAGGAATCACCTGCAGGGAATAACACAATGTATATCAGGAATCAACTGCAGGGAATAACACAACTTATATCAGGAACCACCTGTGGGGAATAACACAATTTATATCAGAAATCACATGTGGGGAATAACACAACTTATATCAGAAATCACATGCAGGGAATAACACAGTTCATATCAGGAATCACATGTGGGACATAACACAATTCATATCAGGAATCACATGTGGGGAATAACACAATTTATATCTGAAATCACACGTGGGGATTAACACAACTTATATCTGGAATCACATGTGGGGAATAACACAACTTATAGCATCCATACCTGTAAGAGAATAACACAACTTACAACATCAAAGGAAAAGGGAATAACACAACTTACAACATCCATAATCTGCAGCAAGTAATGCAACTCAAAACATGCATCAACTGCAGGCAACTCTCCGACACACACTTTCCTAAGGAAGATTTTCTCCAGATCAACTGTGGGGGGTTAACTTAAAGGTCACATGCAACCAATAAATCAAACATAATTAAAACACAGTTATCACTTATTCGTGACATACGATATAAATTTCTGCTTGTAATAAAACAAATAAACAAAATTATAAGTGTACAATCGCGATTTAGAAGTGCAATAATTTGTACTTGGCCTTACTTCCCTCGAAACAAAGCCCTCGGGAGACTCACTCAAGTGTAACAATGACTTCTCATTGGCTGGTTCATTTGCTGATACGCTGAGTGCTCATTGTGTGTACAGAAAGATGACATGTTTGATGGGCATTTTAGAAGTATGGCAAATAACAAGAAAGTAAGATTCTTCACGAATAACAACTTCTTTTATTGTACTTGATGTTTCGTTTCACTATGGATTTATATGCTGTTGTCAAACAGAAAAAATATACACCAGAGGAAGTTGTTATCCATAAGGAATGTATACAGAGATGTTGGGTTTTGTAAATACATGTTCTCTGAATTTGCGTTCAATCCAATCAAAAAACATCTCAGTAGAGATGGTGAACTACTGCTTGGTTGGAATCTGCCATTCGTCCAAGTACAAAGCAGGACTTGAAACCGACAAAAGTTTGCACCAGTTTCCGTCAGATTCAGTCATCCGAACAAAATGGATGTAGTTTGTTAGCAACCCACAGACATAAAAACATGCCATGTGTACAAGTATCACACCTGCCTAACTACATAATGTAGCAGAGACAGGACTTGGGTGCACGAGTCACAAATCAATACATTTTGTGTATGGCACATAGCCTGATAGGTGTTAAGTTCAAATTTCATGTGGTCAATGACTGAAGCTGTGTATTGAATATTGTCTTTAGTAGACAGGCAGGCAGACATATAGGTGTCAATAAACCAGACATAGAGCTTTCTCTGTGACAGAGGCTGCTTACCCCAATCAACAAGTTTTATTTATGTTACAATTTATGAATCGTTTGAACTCAGATTTCACGGGCTTTTTTTTCATTGCATTTTTTTCAACTTTATAGGTTGAATTGGCAATTTTGATGATTTGTTTTGGTAAGTGCATACCGAAAGGTATCAGAATCTGCAAAGCTGTGTTTTATGTTGCATGTGACCTTAATGAAAGGTACAGAAAGAAACATTATTCACTCACTGGATAATCTGTCAAGATGCTGCCAGCTCGACTCATGGATTGTCTGGTCTTGCTTCTACTCCGCCGACCCCAGGGATCATAGCAGGAATCAAACTCCGCTGGTACAATAAACAGCAGTTACATTAAAGAAAAGTTCTTGAACCAACAAATACACATCACTGATCTGTTAAGAAAACCTTGCAAATGAAAAAGAAAAATGTGTTCATTAATTTCTTTTGAGTTGCACAACAAGAAGTTGTACCCTGTCACTTGAGTACTGATTGCTCCTGTTCTTCATCTTAGATGTCCTACTTGTCATGAATGCATCATTCTAAAATATACTTCATGAAGCACTATGAGAGTTACTATGAGAGTTTTGATGTTAGAAGTACCCTGTCATTAATTCTTTTTGTTTAGTTTCATGCAACCATGACAACCGAGTAAACTAACCTCTCTCGCGTGCCCACTGTGGTTTCTTCTTCTCGGCCAACGTGAGATGTTGTTGTGGTACAAGGGGAGGTAAGTCAATGCTGAAGGAGGGGTCACTCCAGTTGGACATGGAGACTGTTGCAGAAGGGATTGTAGCCATCTTGACTGATTCTGTTGGATGTGGAGCTGTGGACTTGCTGTAAGTGTACAGAAACTGCTGCACCAACTGTGCATTGTACTTCAAGATGCATTCAATCGATAAATCTCCTGATAACAGTGTGATGGTAAGTTGTTCTCTAGACAAAAGAATTTTCCTTAACATCAATACCAGGGCCACGTCCCTAAAAGTGATCGCAGAGCTACAAAAGTCGTAAGTCTAAGTTAAAGTATGGTAGTTACGATCATCTTAGCGCTACGAACACTTTGAGGAAAGGGGCCCTGGGCATCAATGAAGAAGAGCACTGTTAATAATGCTTTCTAGACAAAAGAATTTTCCTTAACATCAATAACATCAACTATAATTTTGCATTAGAGTGAAAACTTGTCACTATAAGATATCTAAGCTGAGTTTAAAAGAAAAATTCAAATTGACATGCAACAACAGTGACTTCATGGTATGTGAAAAGTTGAAAGTTCAACACAAAATCTTAAATCTGTTATTACAGTATGATACTTTTTGGAACATTTAGGCTATAACAGGCACCAATAATGACGATAATCCTCGGAAAACCCATGTAGGGATTGAACCTGGTTCAGGGACAGACACTTCAATCACTTGGTTACCCTTCCTTCTCGAGCAGGCGTTCTAGATTAGCTGTCAAAGCAATTACCATTTCTCCATTGTAGCATTATCTTCATTTATTATGATAATGAAACAATGTCATTTTTTCTTTACCTGTAGTAGGTACAGTTGTTACTGTCTTTAAACAGTTTTGTTGTGGTAGTTTTATTGGAGAAGGTTTTTATTTTAGTATGTATGGTATTTGTTTCCAGTTGGATTGCCCCTAGTTGGACCTGGACTCTGTAATATTATTGTAGGAGTGCAGGGTGTTAATGAAGTAAAATGTGAATAAGAACATTTCTCTCAAACCTTCTTGACATCTTGCACTGTAGTTGTTCAAACACAAAAATATTTTGAAGAGTCACTGAGACCCTGATCAGTGCATGAAACCCCTAAAATACACAGTCGCCTTGACCTTGACCTAAAGGTCACCAAAATCAACTGGGCCCTGCACCTTCCCTAGAGAAAGCTTGCTGTTGAATATGAAGAAAATCCGGTGAATGGTTCTTGAGATATCTCGCTGACAAGGTAAAAAGCAAATGTCCACTTGTGACCTTGAGACGAAGGTCCTGTTTACCAAACCTGATTGAAATCTTTGTTTTACTGTGATAAACCAAGGTACCTTAAGACATCCCAATCCATACATATGTACATATGGATAGAAGGAACCTAGTACTATATGCCCCGGTTCACTCTAAACATGCAATGGGGGATGTAGATGGCCACAAAACAATTATGGTCAACTAACTATGCTAAAGGAATTGTTTTCTCATTCCACAACACAAAAGTATTAACTTTCTTCAAAATTAGAGTACAAACAATCATAAAACAAAAAACATTTGTAATAAAAACTATACAAGCGAGATCTATGAAAAAAATATTATTTACACACCAGTACCAGATTAACAACATCTAATAAAAACATATAGTACATATATTTCAATTGTAAAACGTGTGACACAAGATCTCAGTTCAAACATGATCATATATGACATTCAAGCTGAATCGTATAATGAGTGCAGAGTAATGTCCTTTGGCACTTGCAGAAGGTTCATTCAACACTTAGGCTATCAATGTGAAGCATTCTGAAGTCATTCTTACATCAAAACACACATGCATAGTTTAAAAACCCCATGTTTTTTCTTCTGTTTAGTCACTCAGATTTTGCAACAAATGTCATAACACGTCATTAGTGAAAAACATCCTAATAAAGCTGCTTGCCTATCAAGCAATCTATGTACCAATAATATTTCTTAACTCTCAAGACATACACAAGTACAATATTTAACAGGGGCTGGGATTAGGGGATATTGGGTACCTGTGATGGCTGCTGGTCACATCGTCAGCTGTTTCTACAACAGCTACAGTAGTTCCTCATGGACCTGCTAGGTGGCACTGCTGTCGGAGGAAGACATGGATAAGCACATAACGATTGGCCACAAACAACACAAAACAATGCTACTGTCCTCTCTCATATTGCTTGCTTCAAAATGTTGCATTTTGACTGAATGGGAAGATGGTGTGAGATAATCAAAGGACATCATGTTGGAGATAATGTGTGGAATCAAACCTGTTTTCAGTGACAAGTGAGTGCCTGAATCACCACTGTCCTACCCCACAACAGCCTACAGAAGCATGAACAAATCGTACACAATTCCCATTTAAATCTAGCATTCAAAGCACCTCTTTGGCACCTGATAGTCAAAGATGATGCATTAATCGATTTTCCTTGTACCAAAATATACCGTTATTAGCAAAATCGCGAAAACAGTTATTACTTTAACATTAATTAATGCCAATTTATGAAAGTCCTTTGTTACACAGATTTCATGAACAGTAAGTGCGCAATAATTAGAGATATTCAAAAGAGCATCATGATTAAATACCAATGGGTTTGTCAGTTCAAACTAAACATGAACATACCTGGAAAGGAAGATCTGGAAACTACATCTGGCATTGACTCATATGTCTTTAGTTATTGTGTACATGTTAGCCTGTGATCTGACTTTTATTGCAGAAAAAAACTGATGTACATTAAACAAGTAAGAGAGGACAAAAGCACAGATGTACACAAAACAACATGGTTAGAATAAACTCTATTACTCTATTTCATATCTGGGGACAAGAAAATAGCATAGAAATAAATTAGATGAAATAGATTACTTATGAGTATTGGTATTCAAAATAAAAAAAATAGTTACTGGCAGATGGAAGTGTGAAAGACTGCATATGACACAACAGATACAGGGAACTATGACTGTCTTGAATGTGCGGTAAAATAGCTTTTCTTAAACTAAAATAACTCATAAATTCAACCTGGAAAATTTCTATGCAGCTAAAAAGCTGACTGTATCCAAGCAAGCTCTTTTCTAGCACGAACACTTCAACAATGCCGAATAATTCACATCAGCAAGCAGTGTAAGTTTTGAATTTCTTGTAAACATCAACAAGTTACCTTGAACTTTCATCTCAAATCCACTAATTACAAATCATGAATAATATAACTATATGCACTATTAATGCAATAAACACATCTATAAATGTTTTAAATATTAGATAATAAATTTAAAAAATCCTAGAACAAGAGATGAATATAAAATCTATCAATAAACCCACAGCCAAATGTTGAATATACATCATTATCTCACCTCTCATCTTGATCCGCGGTGCTACTTAAGCGCTTATCATCTGAAGAAGATTCAAGCTCATCCACTATCGGAGACAGGCTTCCACCATCAAACATCCCACTTCGGTCTACCCCCCGAGGACGCTCAAGATCCAGGGGTCGCAGAACTGGTACAATCTCTTTACCCATAGCAGCAGGGTCAAGGTCGTATGTCTTCTCAGAAACTGTGGCTTGACTCTGCTTGGTATTTGGGGATGATTCACCTTGTTGGGAGTCTTTGTCACTGTTTGAGTTAACTTGAATTTCATTCAGTTTTCCATCTGGAAATGGTAAAAATAAAATGATACATCACTGATGTAACCATGGTTACACACTTCTTTGCCTCAACTGACTCATGGCTGACTGTTTGGTAAATGAATTATTTATTCTAATGAATAAAATATCTGATACACAAAAGAATACTTCCTGCAGAAGAGATTTCAAGTTTCCTGTTCAATTCTGCAGATACTAGTACAATTAATTCCTTGGAAAAAAACAAAGAACTCTTTCACAGAAATCAAGGTCAGTCCAATATTCAGACTCTGATACCAAATATATGTACCATATGGAAGGTGGCACAACACAACACTGATCAATCATCAGTGTCAACAATGACTTGGTTCTAGTCTCAATTACAGCAACATTTGTATGGTCAGGAGACTGGGAACGAGATTTAGGGCCAATAAAACTGAAGGTTGAAGGCATGAACAACCGTGCATGCAGTCAAATTGAAACCACTCAATACTCATTTCAACATCTCTCAATACATGCAAAGGATACATGGAACCTTATCAAACATGAACTCCTCTTCTCTACAAACTTCAAACAAAAATCTATCAATGGCAAGTGCTCCCTGGACCCTGGACAACTCTCCCTGGCAAGTGCTCCCTGAACCCTGGACAACTCCCCTGGCAAGTGCTCCCTGGACCCTGGACAACTCTCCCTGGCAAGTGCTCCCTGGACCCTGGACAACTCCCTCTTGCAAATGCTCCCTGGACAACTCCCCCTGGCAAGTGCTCCCTGAACCCTGGACAACTCCCCTGGCAAGTGCTCCCTGGACCCTGGACAACTCTCCCTGGCAAGTGCTCCCTGGACCCTTGACAACTCCCCCTGGCAAATGCTCCCTGGACAACTCCCCCTGGCAAGTGCTCCCTGAACCCTGGACAACTCCCCTGGCAAGTGCTCCCTGGACCCTGGACAACTCCCCCTGGCAAGTGCTCCCTGGACAACTCCCCCTGGCAAGTGCTCCCTGGACAACCCCCCTGGCAAGTGCTCCCTGGACCCTGGACAACTCCCCCTAGCAAGTGCTCGCTGGACAACTCCCCCTAGCAAGTGCTCCCTGGACCCTGGACAACTCCTCCTCAGTCACTACCTGAGTCAATTCCCCTCCTCCACAGCCCCATCCAAGATCATTTCCTCTCTGGTTCTTTCCATGCTAAATCAATTCCCAACAACAACAACAACAACAACAACAAAACCCAACAACTTGTCATTTAACACCAGCAGACAACAGCAGGTAACAAAATGCTGGCATAAAAATTGGAGGGATTGGGAATAGATGTCGACCTAAGAAACAATCAATTCGAAGACTGAGAAACTGGTGATTGACAGCAAGAGCAACAATCCACATCACTGGGTTGTAATTACACACAATCACCCAGGCTCATCCATTATCTGTGCTCCTTATAGTCAGTGAAAAAGAGAATCCTTACCCCGATTTTAGAACTCAGGCCTTCAGTATGAGGGGTGAACGCTTTCACCACTTCGCTACCCCACCACCCCGTGGCCCTTACTGTCAGCATGGTTTACTGGGTCTCACTTGAAACACGTGGCCATTGAAGATTTATCAGACAACAGTAAAGTGAATCTCACCAAGCTTGAACCTAATGGTGCTTTGACTGCTAGGGGACATGTTCCGCACTGCATCCAACAACGTGTTCAGCTGTAAGTCTGTCAGTGTGATGGAGTTGGTGTTTCTCCTTTGAGGTGTGCAACGGTTGATCACATTGTTCACGAAAGGCTTCTCACTTCGGTCGTTGCAATTGCTGTGATATTTACTTCGGATGTCTGTAATGTTTTTCTTCACAAAGTTTGTTCTCGGATGATGTTTAGGGGAATGCCTGTGAGATGTATTGAAACGGCATTCTTCACAGTATTCCTCAAAGTGCATTCGCCTTGGTGGAAATCTTTGATTTCTGCTTTTATAATCAAACTGAAAAGAAAGTCATCAAAGTCAGTTCGTAACACCAAATATCAAGACAAGCAGATGAAGTATAACTTGTGACAACAACTCATGTATTATTCAGTCAAACTACTATCACTCATTACTATAGCACCAACTTAAAGGAGAATTATTTCATACATTTTTAAAGGGAAAGCCACTTCATTAACTCCATGAAATACTTTAGGAGAGGTATCCATACTTGCAATAATTTTTGGCTACAATAATTCCATGATTAACGGTATTGCATCTCATAAAAAGAATACTGGTAGGTACAAGATAGGTTGGTTATTTACATCATATTATATTGTGACCACTTCAGTGTAAATTTACACCTGATTTTTATTAGTGGTAACACCAAAAGGTTTGCATTAGAGGTTACATCAAAAAGTTTGCATTAAAAGGTTACATCAAAAAGTGGGTCATGACAGAGTACTTTCAAATGTGTTCCTTGGAAATGAGAATACTACTAATTCTGAATTGGAACCAAAGTTAATATGCAAAACAAACCCTAACTTTTTAAGATTGGCAGAAGAGAGACAAATGTTTTGTGCACACTTATGCAAAATGCATACCCTAAATACCTGATACCTTACCTTCCTTGAGCTCTTTTTCTCCTTTGCTGCAATAAAAAAATGTCTCCATTATTATGGTACAATAATATGAGAGATTATATTACTAATTGCAATGGTAACTAGCATTAATGACATTAACAGAGAGCAGTATACTACTGGCAAACAAGGATAAGTTGGACCGGCATAGAGAATGCATGTAAGAGAAGTAGGCGGTGCATGACTATGAGCAAACCCATTTGGTTTGTGAACAGGAGAGCAGATGTAGGCTAGAACACGTGCAGTGCATAACAATAAAATTCATTCTTCGCAAAGCTGCACACGCCTTGCCATAAGACTCTCACATGGATGGTGTAGCACGTCGGTCAGTAATATTCTGACAACCTGGTGCCCCTTCACTCCAACTGAGTTGTAATACAGGAAGTCTATCTATAGCTCGTCGAGGGAGCAGTCGTTTTCTTCTTGTTCAGGTTGTGTAATCACAGTTATAGCACAGATAATTATATTATTTAGGGCACCATTTAATTATACGTTTGAATATGCAAGCATTGATGAAATATAGCATATTATGAAACCATGGTTCTAAAAACAACAAATACTCCTGAAACCATAACACGTGATCAAAATAAGCAATTTGATATTGGCTAGTCAGACTCGAAACAAAATGCCTGCTTCCCGCCATGGGGAACAGCTCAGTTTTCTTGAATTCACGAACAAGGTTGGAAATGAATAACTTTATTGATATTTGTCACATCTACTTTTAGATTTATAGCCATTCTATCCTGACTTCTGTATTGAATGGGACATGCAGGTCTTGAGTTCAATGTTTCTCAATTTTCGCACACACAACAACTAATTGAAATACATATCTTTTAACTGTAAAAATAGTGATTTAAGTTCATACTAGTTGTTAAGTACTCCATGATTTTCAATATCCTTTTGTTAAAGTGTTTTTTAATCCATGTATTTAAGGTAAAATCGTATAATGTCCATAGTGTAATAGTCAGTATTGTCAAAATGTCTCGGAAAGCAAAACGAGGAAGATGTGAGCTGACCCTCACCAAAAAACGTACTATACAACAGTGAACTTTCTGTGTGCGCTGGCAACATAACCAACCTGCCTTTCCTGGAACTCTGTCAAAACCAGCATTTTTATGATGCTGGTGTTGACAGAGTACACTGTACTCAAGCAATGACAAAATGGAAAGAAATACATCAAAGACAATAGTGTCACATACCAAGCTGCCAAAAGACAAGAGGTTTGTCGCTTGCATCCAACTCAAAACGAATTGCAGAACTGAAAAAAAAACAACAACAGACAATGCAATTACCTCAAACACAAGTTCACAAATATTAGATTATTAAATCAGATGCACAGTCATTTTATCTGTCCAGTGCCACAGTCAGCTGGTTTTTATCTTGCCCCAAAGCAAAGAAAATCTTCAAGAAAACATAACGCAGATATATAAGATGTGATATTTTGAGGACATAGTTTGGAATCCAAAGCAATCAAAGATCGGTTGATAAGAACAGCTTCACTGCTCTGGATGTTTGTTACAGTCTAGGTTTCAAGGTTTGCACAATCTGTGTCCATCCAAGCAAATGCTGACAAACCAGTTCTCAAATTACATCAGGAACCTTTCCTGTGCAACTAAAATAAAATTGTTCCCCAGCAATGGACTTTGCTTCAATCTCTAGCTTTGGTTCTAAGCTCATTGTGATTTATTCACTGACTTCTGTCATGCTCAAGTCTTCTTTCTGAAAGGGACTAAGATACTGATGTATGCTGCATTGCACATCGTTTACAATGTCAGCATTTACACTCACGCTACATTCCGCCTTTAGCAAATCAGAGTTAACATTATCACATTAAATTATCTAAAGACCATTGATACAAACAATATTAATTGGTCAAGTACATTGATGTGTTAGAATGATATAAGGTTTGAAATGGCAAATATCTAAACTTAGTAATTCTTTAACATATCCTAGTTCCTGCCTTGGCAGGAACACGACATTTAGCTAGCTGAACTATAATAATATTCATGCATGCAACTTTCAAGATTTGTCTTCCTTAGCTAAATGTTGTGCTGTGTTCAATGATCCCAATACTGATGGACTGGGGCCTAATAAGACCATGATAAATTACCATGATCATTCACATTCTTCCCTATACCATTATCATGTAGCTACAAAATATTCTGAAATGTAACCACCCATTCAAAGTCACTGCAGAGAGTATTGAATTAGACGTGACCGGGCCTAGGCTTTTATGAATGACTAAGAACACATTTCCCTCCTCCATTTTTAATAACACAACAATTTCACTATGGTTTGGTGACATCTAGTCTACAAGTCTGGTCAGTCTTGTATTTAACTATTTTTCAAGTTCAGGATTATTGCCAAAGCGCCATGCTATTCTGAGTAAAACCACTGTTACAGTGTCGAAACAGGTAAATGAAGATATTGGGAAAAGCCAACCAACAGAACACGGAGATCTAACATGTGATAACAGCAGTGTTCCTCGAACATGAGCACCCTGCTTATCACGCCATGATATAATTTAATTCAGTGTTAAAGGAAAAAAGCAAACGAAAGATATCATAAACAAATAACAAACACAAGGTTTTCCAAAGTTTACCCGAAACTCATCTTGTCAGTTATCTGAAATCATCTCCAGTTGTGAAAGCTGTCAACCTGATAATTCTTGTAGTCAATCACAACTATCACGGGCACCTGCGCGACAAAGACTTCCGGGTAAGGGGAGGTAAGTAATCGATTAGGGAACTAGTCAACTGGACAGAAGGACAAAGGGGCCGAGAAGTGTCAAGTCAAAGGGGTTGACGGAAATAGTCAAAAGGCCGAGGTGAAAATCAAATGGGCCGTAACAAAAAGTCAAAAGGATCGCATTCCTAGTCACTTGGGGCGAACAGAAAAATGTATAGAAAGGTGTTACATTATTTACTGACACATATATATATCGCATTGAAACATACTATATTAATAGAAGTATTATGGCAATAGTCAGGCATGTAACCAAGTTTTCATATAACACTAGACATGGTTCACAATTTACTTAATTAACACATGTTCTCGTGATTAACAAAAATAATTTACCCATGTTCATTCGTTCATGATTTACACATTAATTCTAGTTTATTAGTTTAGTATGTATCGGACATTTGATATTTTGAATGCCCCATCCACAAACCATGGTGGAGTCTACTAATGCCTACAGGGAATAATGCATGCAGTCCTAAATAAACAACTGTAGGCACCAGTGGTTAAAAAACACTCTTGTCTTGGTTGATATGATTGACGGCCGAGTTAAGAAAACAGTTGTCTTGTTGTCCCTTGACTCAGAAAGGCGACTTAAAACTGAAATCATTTTATGACTTAACAAAACATACAAAGACGGGAGAATAATATATACGGTTTCAAGTTCCGTTTCGCCGATCAAATACTATGCAACAATAACACAATCAGTTAGATTCTCCCTTTCAAATAGTGATGACAAAGAATGTGTTGTTCAAAATAGTCAGTAGAACCCTACTGATGTTTAAAGCAAGGCTGAACATACATGTACATATAATGGCTGTTTAAAGCCTATTTATGTCTTTGGTACATTTGTATACGTTTGGCACGAAGGTATTTAGTGTTGTGGATACAAACAGTTCCAGTGGATCATTAGTGGAAATATCTAGTGAATAGTTGTGTCTACTGTGAATTGGTTGGGTGGATGGTTGTTTAATGTCGCACTCTTCTATGAGTCTTGACCAAACAACCCTGTGATCAACAGTATGAGCTTCGATCTACGCAGTTGTGATTTATGATCACATGATTGTGTCAACGAAGTCAGCGAGTCTGACCACCCGATCCCGTTATAGTCCCTTTTTTGTGACAAGCACGGGTTGCTGAAATCAAGTTCTAACCTCGATCTTCGAATTCACGGTACCATGAAGAGAGACAGACAATAAGGGTTCACAATATATACAGTTTATATACACAATGTAACGGGAGTAAAGCAACCCTCTGTGTCCTTTATAGAATTATGAGAGACTGTAGAAGACAATACAAACTACATGATAAACAATGTTCGTAAAAATTGTAAAATTACCGCAATAGAATTATAAATACAATCCTCTTTGAGCTAAAATTAGACTGTATATTTTAGAACACATTCTGTTGCCAGTACAAAAAAGTCTTGTGTTTGATTGTCTTTAACGCTGCACTAGATCTAAAATTAGAATCCAGAGATCAACATCATGAGCATCGATCTACGCAACAGGAAGCATTTCATATGCATTGCATGGCAATTAAGCACGGTATGTATTAATGCTTGAAATGTACTTTTGTATACATGGAACGCTGCATCAATACATGTATTTCATCCTCAACAGTATTTATATTACATATCGGACGTGTCCTCTGATTTCTGTATCGACTCTACGTCGTATTGACTTTTAGCAAGGGTTCCTTATTATGCTTGGGCATAGTGTTCGGCTCCGTGTGTGGCTGTAATAGTTTTCAGCAATTATGTCTAAGGCTGACATAAGCGTCTTTCATACCTGACTCCGTTAAAGATCACATATACTCTAGGGGGTGCAAATACGTAAATCAGTTATCGGCATCGTTATAAATGAAACCCCGTCATTAAAACTACACATTTCGATCTTTAATTACCTTAAATCGGTCTTTTTTCATAACAGTGCACAATTCTCAGCCGCCAACGAAAATTCAGATCGATGCGTCTCCGTGACGTAATATGAGTTATAAATATGAGGGCCTAAGCAGAATTCATCTGCATTTCAGGGGGTAACTTTTTCATTTACAGGTTTGTACAAACCTGAGATCGCGACAACTGTTGAGAAAAATGAAAGCGGTGTTCTCACAATCTGCTATCATATAGTTTTGTTTCCTGCTTTGCCTGGTTTCCGAGTTACAACCCTTGTTTTCACAGACGATTCTGTCAAAATTACTTGGTGTCACTAAATTGTAATCCGTGTCATGTGGTATAAACCTACTCGTTATTTGTCATCATTCAGTTGATGCTCACTTAATGAATTTATAGCAGGTATAATTAGTGGTAACACCACTTAGATTACCCGACAAAGGTCCCGATAGGGCTTTTCTTGTGTCTGGATCTATCAAGGGATTAACAATTAACACCCTGATTGATTAATTACTCTATGCGGATTTAAACGCGGATTTGTCAAAAGGTAGTGTTTTTGTATGTACGTTTACTAATCTATACTGAATACACTCTGTCGTGCCTGTGTCTGTGTAAAAACAACATCCAACAACTGATTATAAATCCAACTTCACCCAACCTAATCTGATTACAGGTCCAGTGAGTCGACAAAGATTCATACACATTTACAGGTGATTTTCCACAATGTTTAGACTGAGTTCAGACAAAATGATGACTGTTTGAGTTCAGTTGTATACGTCAGTATGTGAATCTGGAAACTTGCCAGAAGTGGGGTTTAATGTATGTCGTATGCAATTGAGTCTCAATCCAGATCAAAAGCCTGCAATGTGTTCGTTAACCGGGTTAAAAAGAAGCATACAGATGTTCATTTCCATCAGAGGCATGTGTACCAGTGTGAATTATGGATGTGAAATTGAATGAACGAGTTCACTGTAAGTTCTCTAACACTATTGTCTGTGTACAAGACGGGACTGACATGTAATGTGCATATGGTAGTTCAATATTCAGAGATAACTGAGTATGGTGTAATATTGGTTTATTGTAGAATCATCTAGTATTTTCAAGAAAATATCTGGTAAATGTTATAATATATTAATGTCATGTACCCATGGGTTCTATTTGCATATTTGCAAGGATTAAGAACGGGGTTCCCCTTAGTTCTAGAGAGGCAACCATTCCAGCCTCTATGATTACTCCTGTTCCAATCTCTAGAAAGCAGATAAACTTTTATAGAACATCCCCCAACATCTCCAACTAACCCAGACAATAAAGACAAAAAAAGACTACCGCTCCTCGTCACCAGGTGTCACGGGTGTTTTTTATTTGTTTAGTTCCCCCACAATGAATTATGGCCCGCCCAAGATACGTGGTTATTTATTCGTCCTTTACCAATATATTCCACTCCCAGGTTTGATGACGTTACTCTAAACAACTGCATTACTTGATAGAGGAAGGTTCCTAATGGAGTGCTAAAGGGTCAAAACGCAGTTCCGTGAAAGTCAACTTTTGCACCCCCGGAAGGGTAATGGTGGATACATCATGGGTTGCAAATGCGCAAAAAGGTGAATCGGAGCTACTTTTTTAAAAAAAAAAAAAAAAAAAAAAAAAAAAAAACAGCTCAAATGATAGCGGAAAGTTCCTGATGGAGTGCTAGAGGGTCAAAACACAGTTCCATGAAAATAAACTTTTGCATCCCCGGAAGGCTAACGGTGGATACATCATGGTTTGCAAATGCGCAAAAAGGTGATTCGGGGCTACTTTTTTTATAAAAAAAACAAAACAAAACAAAACAGCTCAAATGATAGCGGAAGGTTCCTGGTGGAGTGCTAGAGGGTCAAAACGCAGTTCCATAAAAGTCATCTTTTTCGTTTTCTATGCAAAAAGTTGAATAGGACAAATATACCAAAACAATTTCTCATTTTCTGAATGTTAGAACTAACTTCCCACCTTGCACATGTGCAGCAAGAGTCTTGAGCAGAAAAATGTTATAGATACTATAACTAGCACAACTGGCTATGGAAAGATCACAGCTGTGAAGACTGCTGTTGACAGAGCAGTGCAAGTCCAGATGGAAGATGGGTGGCTATGATGTAACAGAGGTAGAATATTCTCTCCAAGCACTGCATACAGAAACACATAGACAACAAGGACTGAACTGCCGATGCAATGTCAAACATCAGATCAAAAAATTAGACCCAGTGGGTGCAGTCGAAAGAAGCTCATACGATACCTTAACAGAACAAGATAAAAAGAACATAGAAATAGCTAAAAGAGTATTTGGCGTGCACAAAAGACCTAGAAAAGTAAGACCACGCAGACCAACATTAGTAGACATTGAAAAAGCAGAACAAGAAAAACGAAAACAACAACAAATACAACAACAACGCATACACGAACAACAACGTAGAAAACAAGAAAAAATACAACAACATAGAAATGCAGCAAATGCACAATTTCAAAGATACATGCAAAGACATAAACAAGGAAGCACCATAAAATCACTCCCATGGACAAAAAAAAAACAAAAAAAAAGAAAAGAACAACCACCACAGAAAATTACAACTCACAATTCCGAAACACAAGCATGGGCCAACTACTTCGATCAAAGACTCAGAAAACTATACAAAATGCAACCCACAAAAAAAAACTTAAGACTACGGCAACAATTATTAAACTACAAACAAAGAACATTAACATACCAAACAGATGCCAAAAAACAACATTTATGGAATCAATACCACAGATCGAACTTCAGAATAACATTGCAAAAATATCTTGCAGGAAACACCCAACAAGGAACACACAACATGTCACAACAAAGCAGCAGCACAGTAGCAGGATTAGGAACAGTACAAGATGACGTCATAGGAGATGACGTATCTGGGTCAGGGCCAGCAAGGCAAGAAACAACAATAAGAGACAGAACAGAACACTACGAAAGGTTCAACACCATCAACGAAACGTACGAAAAAAGTATGTGGATTATTCTACCAGTATACACTGAAAACACATGCGAATACTACTGCAACAATCTACCTAAAAAAGTCAAAATATCACGAGGAAACAACAAAGTAGAAACAACATTAAATGCAGAAAAAGGATGGGAAGATCCCAAAGCGGAATTCTACCAAGGAAATCCACAAGACTACAAACCAGACAACTTAAACCAAATTAAAATAGAATGGTTCTCACCATTTTCCTTCATACCATACAACAGATGTGCAGCCAGCATGACTATCGCAGAAATGAAATATTTCGAACAAAGAGCAATCAAATACAGAGTCAAAAGATTCGGGTTCGAAATCAACGAAATGCAAGGACATTTCGATGCACCACCAGTAACAGAAAATCAACCAAGAGTATCCATACCACAAGACTTCAGAATACTGGCGAACGTAGACAGCGACCACAGTCTAACACCACTCAACATATCAACAAAAATGAAAGACATAAAAAAAGCACAAAGTGGATACGATGGAAGAGTCATGGAAAACGTATCAAACAGAGAATCGCACAACAAAAACTTCACACAACCACTACCAACTGACCTCAATGAATGCGTACTACCCAGACTAGTGATTGGAGGAACATTCCCAAAACAATGGCTAGAGGAAAACACTGTAACAACAGACGAAGAAAACATAGACTGGAACAAAATAGGAAGAACAGAAATGGATCCAACCATTCTATACGACATCTACAACGACCACGAAACAACAACAGTACCATCAACTACAGGATTCTCATACGAGTTTTGGAACCCAAGCAAAGAATGGATCCTAAACACGGTAACGTACGAAAGAAGTCACAAACCATGCAAAACAGAAAACAACGTACCACTATCACAAAAAACATGGGAACAACTAGGACTGCAAGCAGCATCAACGCAAGAACATTGGACAAACGACTGGGATCTGTCTAAAGTAAGAAAACAATACCGCACAGATAACTTCCACGCAACAACAGGGTTAAACTACCACTTCCCAGAACAAGCTCCACTAGCAGCACTTAGCATATATCCAATGTTCATCAACAATGGAAAAAGCATACAATTAGTTAACGGATTCGTACAAGCCAGAATCACTTATACAGCTGAAGTGGAATTAATGGTACAAAACTACATACCACTATTCCCCAACTTCATGCCAAGAATACAATATCACCTGATGGAAAGCCACAACAACAGAGAAAAACTAATACACAGCAACAGACAAGAAGAAGAAGACGAAAGACAAATAACAATGGGACAACACTTCATACCAGGAGACTGGCCACTACAACCAGGAATAGAACCAAGTTCGCTGGACGCAAGCAGAAACATAGTATGTGATGCAACAGGAAGACCAATAGGAGACCAAATAAAAATGCAAAGCAGAATAGAAAACCCACAAATACTAAAGGCAAAAGAAACAACTGAGCTAGAGAGTGAAAGTTCGGGAGATGAGCCAACAAGAAAAAAGATACGAATATAAAAGACATTCGCGTTCGAAAAAAAAAGCGAACAACTAAAAGAACATTCGCATTCAAGATATATATACAGTATATATAAACCAATATTTTTATCGCGAGGTTCGATACGAGTCCTATGTTAAACACATCACTCGAACCTCGAACATATTTTAGACAGATCCCAGTCGTTTGTCCAGTGTTCTTGCGTTGCTGCTGCTTGCAGTCCTAGTTGTTCCCATGTTTTTTGTGATAGTGGTACGGTGGATCCTAAACACCGAACACCGTTTTATTCTTGAACGCGGATAGTTCGGAAAGCGACGAACCAACAAGAAAAAAACAGAGAACGTAAAAGAACATTCGCGTTCAAGAATAAAAAACTAACAGGGAAAAGAACATTCGCGTTCAAGGATAAAAAACTAAAAGGGAAAAGAACATTCGCGTTCAAGAATAAAAACTAACAACAAAAAGAACATTCAAGATTCGCATTACAAGTTATAGTTAATACAGTATATATAGTATATATAGTATATATAGTATATATAGTATATATAGTATATACAGTATATATAGTATATATAGTATATATAGTATATATAGTATATATAAACCAATATTTTTATTGCGAGGTTCGGTTCGAACCCTATGTTAAACACATCACTCGAACCCCGAACCTATAAAAATAGATTCGCATTCAACCTCTGTCTTTCAACTGTTAATAAACCAATATTTTATCGTGAGATTCGATTCGAGTCCTATGTTAAACACATTACACGAACCTCGAACCTATACAAATAGGTTCGAAACGTCCATAAAACCACAAGCTCTAAAAACTACATACGCACGTACGAGACCGAACCCCACGTGTTCGAACCGCTACTTTGCTTATTCTATTATTCGTTTAAACTCCCGAACATTCCATCGAAAAATTTTGATTTTGCAACATTGTATCCTCGAACGATTTTGCAACATTGTATCCTCGAACAATCAACCGGTTGATTGTTCGAGGATACAATGTTGCAAAATCAAAATTTTTCGATGGAATGTTCGGGAGTTTAAATGAATAATAGAGTAAGCAAAGTAGCGGTTCGAATGCGTGAGGTTCGGTCTCGTATGTGCATATAGGTTTTCTTATAGCTTTTTTTTTTCGTACCTTTTTTATAGGTTCGAGGTTCGTGTAATGTGTTTACATAGGACTCGAATCGAATCTCATGATAAAATATTGGTTTATTAATAGTTGAAAGACAGAGCTTGAATGCGAACATATTTTTACATGTTCGAGGTTCGAGTGATGTGTTTAACATAGGACTCGTATCGAACCTCGCGATAAAAATATTGGTTTATATATACTGTATGTAATCTTAAATGCGAACAGAATTTTACATGTTCGAGGTTCGAGTGATGTGTTTAACATAGGACTCGTATCGCACCTCGCGATAAAAATATTGGTTTATATATACTGTATATATATCTTGAATGCGAATGTTCTTTTAGTTGTTCGCTTTTTTTTTTCGAACGCGAATGTCTTTTATATTCGTATCTTTTTTCTTGTTGGCTCATCTCCCGAACTTTCACTCTCTAGCTCAGTTGTTTCTTTTGCCTTTAGTATTTGTGGGTTTTCTATTCTGCTTTGCATTTTCATTTGGTCTCCTATTGGTCTTCCTGTTGTATCACATACTATGTTTCTGCTTGCGTCCAGCGAACTTGGTTCTATTCCTGGTTGTAGTGGCCAGTCTCCTGGTATGAAGTGTTGTCCCATTGTTATTTGTCTTTCGTCTTCTTCTTCTTGTCTAAAAATAATAATAAAATAAAACAAATCTACCCAAAACAAATGTGGCCAAACACGCAAAAAATGAAGAATCCACACGGTTGGATAAAGTACGTACAAACCACACCCAGAAAGATAGTAGAATGCACTAGCAGGTTCCGTGAATTAGCGAAACAAAACAAACCAGACACCACAACGGAACCGGAACCGGAACCGGAAACACACACATCACCAACAACAACAACAACAAAATGTGCAAACAGCCTAAAGTTTCTGATAGATCTAATAAAGCAACACAACCTCAAACATGCAGGACAAATTCTACAGCTATACAACGATGACAAACTCAACGACAAACAAACAAAACACCTTTTTGACATTATTGCCCAAAGCAATTACAATACGCTCGTGCAAAAAGCACTCAGCCTAGAGCAGCAACGGAGTCAGAGTCTGACTTATGACCAACTCCTAAACGAATACACGAACACTCACTCGGAACACGAAAATGAACAGCAGTACGAATCAGTACAAAAATCGATAGACACATTCCATAAACTCATGGAACACAACGACATAAAAACATCAGATCTAGTAAGGGACTTGCATCAAGTCTTAAACAAAACACAAAGCAAGAAAAACACGTTCGTGTTTTACGGACCACCCAATGCAGGAAAAAGCATGGTGGCCAGATCGTTACTACCAATAGCACGCTTCTACGGGGAAGCAAAATTGACTGGAAACACACAATTTATCTGGCAAGACTGTACAGATAGAAATGTCATTATCGTAGAAGAGCCATGCCTAATAGACGAGAACACAATGGAAGAGGCCAAACTTATTTTCGAAGGGGCCGACACAATGGTTAGACAGAAATGTAGACCAGATATACTCCTAAAACGAACACCACTCATTGTAACCACAAACAGCAGCTTAACAAAATACTATCCAAACCAAAATTCAGCCTTTAAGGCCAGAACTCACTTATACAAAATGAAGCCGGCACCGTTTCTAAAGAAAATAACAAAACCATTGAATCCACTTATGTGGAATGCAATTTTTGCTGACGCTTACAAAGAATCAGACTCGGATTGCGTCTCCGATGACGATTCGGATTGCCAAATCCTTCACATCGATGAAGCACCACCAAACACTCCGGTCTCCGACGAAATCGATAGCGACTTCGATTCCGAAGGAGACGCGGAAATATTACAATTGGTTGAGCCAGAAGTCAATATTAAAGATAACAAAAATGACCCTCCCCTTTCTATTCGCAGGACCCCAACTGCCGCCGATCCAGCCCAGATGGTGGCATCAGACATACGGCCGATTGCCGCCGAACATGGAACGGTGGCTCCACAGGTTCGATGCAGTGAACGGAGTGGCGAACGAAGCGTGGAAGAACATCTACCAGCTAATGGGGATCTTCTTCTGCATGGCAGTAGAATTCTACCCAGAGGAAGCGGCGGAACTGTACCACAAGACAGACATGGACAATTACTGGATAGCATCGGTCTACAATCCGAAAACGAATCCCTTCATTCCGCAGCTGATACAATACAAGGGGGGGAACCTGTCCACAATCGCCCAACACATGGAATGGACCAAGAGGAAACAAGCACGCGAACACCTGATGCTAGTGCGGCCCAAAACTCACAAGGGGATGAAGAAAACACTCCTTCAATAAAAGAAGAAATAAAACAGGTGAATATTTTAAACGATATTCATTGGTATGAGTTTCATACTTAGCTAAAATTAGTATTGACCCATACTACCTTAACAAAAAAAAACTCTTATATTTTTCAGATGCTCACAAAATATGACCTTGGACTACTGGACAAAAAGGATAAGAAAATTCTCAAACATCTGATGGTCAGCGACCTAGAAGATTGGGACATCAGAACGACGAAATCAACCATAGAAAGTCTCCGCTGCGTACGATGCACAGAAAACTCAAGAATGCTCTACCACGGATGCCATTCGGGACAAATACTATGCTGCGCGTGTGGCATACCAGAAATGGACCACAACGACACCTGGGATTGCGATACCGGTTCTGGGTTGAGATATACTAGATATATCTAGTACTAGTACTAGGAAATTTCAATAAATAAATAATGAGTACAGTAGAGACAACGGACACAAGTACGATGCGACAACATGCATACCACAACCAATCTGACCTTCCAGTTCCCGGAATACGCACCCATATGCAGTCTCATGGTATACCCGATGTACACCACCAGTGGAACAACCATGACACACACGACGGGATTCGTACAGGCCAGAATAACATACAGAGCGCAAGTAGAAATGCTGATACAAAACAGAATACCACTTTTCCCAAACTTCAATCCCAGAATGCAATTCTGGAACATCAACGCGCATCACAACAGAGCCAAATTCTCAACAGACAACGACAGAAAAACAGAAGACGACAGACAACAAAGTATGCAATCGAAGTTTGTACCAGGAGACTGGCCAGACCAACCAAGCATCAAACCAACCATCTTCCAGGCAGATCGACACATCAGCGTGGATGAACCAGGAATCAACACCGATGAAATGGCAGCAGCATCTTGGTCCTTACAAGAACCGAGATACGTGGCAGCTGACAATGACAATGTAGATTAAATAACGCGTTCGAGTTCGAGAGTGTAAAACTAGAAGAATAAAAAAACACGTTCGATACGTGAGTGATCGAACACGTATCAATAAAAAAAATGTTCGAGTTCTTATTCGAGAAAAAAAAGGAGAGCAAAAAAAACTCTAAGTACGACACGGGGGGACCCCCCGGTTCGACACAGGTTCGTCTACTGTACTCATTATTTATTTATTGAAATTTCCTAGTACTAGTACTAGATATATCTAGTATATCTCAACCTTTCTGAGAAGATGGTTGGTTTGATGCTTGGTTGGTCTGGCCAGTCTCCTGGTACAAACTTCGATTGCATACTTTGTTGTCTGTCGTCTTCTGTTTTTCTGTCGTTGTCTGTTGAGAATTTGGCTCTGTTGTGATGCGCGTTGATGTTCCAGAATTGCATTCTGGGATTGAAGTTTGGGAAAAGTGGTATTCTGTTTTGTATCAGCATTTCTACTTGCGCTCTGTATGTTATTCTGGCCTGTACGAATCCCGTCGTGTGTGTCATGGTTGTTCCGGTTGAGATATACTAGATATATCTAGTACTAGTACTAGGAAATTTCAATAAATAAATAATGAGTACAGTAGACGAACCTGTGTCGAACCGGGGGGTCCCCCCGTGTCGTACTTAGAGTACGTTTTGGCCAGACCAACCGGTTGAGATCAGCACAGTAGCAGGATTAGGAACAGTACAAGATGACGTCACAGGAGATGACGTATCTGGGTCAGGGCCAGCAAGGCAAGAAACAACAATAAGAGACAGAACAGAACACTACGAAAGGTTCAACACCATCAAGGAAACGTACGAAAAAAGTATGTGGATTATTCTACCAGTATACACTGAAAACACATGCGAATACTACTGCAACAATCTACCTAAAAAAGTCAAAATATCACGAGGAAACAACAAAGTAGAAACAACATTAAATGCAGAAAAAGGATGGGAAGATCCCAAAGCGGAATTCTACCAAGGAAATCCACAAGACTACAAACCAGACAACTTAAACCAAATTAAAATAGAATGGTTCTCACCATTTTCCTTCATACCATACAACAGATGTGCAGCCAGCATGACTAACGCAGAAATGAAATATTTCGAACAAAGAGCAATCAAATACAGAGTCAAAAGATTCGGGTTCGAAATCAACGAAATGCAAGGACATTTCGATGCACCACCAGTAACAGAAAATCAACCAAGAGTATCCATACCACAAGACTTCAGAATACTGGCGAACGTAGACAGCGACCACAGTCTAACACCACTCAACATATCAACAAAAATGAAAGACATAAAAAAAGCACAAAGTGGATACGATGGAAGAGTCATGGAAAACGTATCAAACAGAGAATCGCACAACAAAAACTTCACACAACCACTACCAACTGACCTCAATGAATGCGTACTACCCAGACTAGTGATTGGAGGAACATTCCCAAAACAATGGCTAGAGGAAAACACTGTAACAACAGACGAAGAAAACATAGACTGGAACAAAATAGGAAGAACAGAAATGGATCCAACCATTCTATACGACATCTACAACGACCACGAAACAACAACAGTACCATCAACTACAGGATTCTCATACGAGTTTTGGAACCCAAGCAAAGAATGGATCCTAAACACGGTAATGTACGAAAGAAGACACAAACCATGCAAAACAGAAAACAACGTACCACTATCACAAAAAACATGGGAACAACTAGGACTGCAAGCAGCATCAACGCAAGAACATTGGACAAACGACTGGGATCTGTCTAAAGTAAGAAAACAATACCGCACAGATAACTTCCACGCAACAACAGGGTTAAACTACCACTTCCCAGAACAAGCTCCACTAGCAGCACTTAGCATATATCCAATGTTCATCAACAATGGAAAAAGCATACAATTAGTTAACGGATTCGTACAAGCCAGAATCACTTATACAGCTGAAGTGGAATTAATGGTACAAAACTACATACCACTATTCCCCAACTTCATGCCAAGAATACAATATCACCTGATGGAAAGCCACAACAACAGAGAAAAACTAATACACAGCAACAGACAAGAAGAAGAAGACGAAAGACAAATAACAATGGGACAACACTTCATACCAGGAGACTGGCCACTACAACCAGGAATAGAACCAAGTTCGCTGGACGCAAGCAGAAACATAGTATGTGACACAACAGGAAGACCAATAGGAGACCAAATAAAAATGCAAAGCAGAATAGAAAACCCACAAATACTAAAGGCAAAAGAAACAACTGAGCTAGAGAGTGAAAGTTCGGGAGATGAGCCAACAAGAAAAAAGATACGAATATAAAAGACATTCGCGTTCGAAAAAAAAAGCGAACAACTAAAAGAACATTCGCATTCAAGATATATATACAGTATATATAAACCAATATTTTTATCGCGAGGTTCGATACGAGTCCTATGTTAAACACATCACTCGAACCTCGAACATGTAAAATTGTGTTCGCATTTAAGATTACATACAGTATATATAAACCAATATTTTTATCGCGAGGTTCGATACGAGTCCTATGTTAAACACATCACTCGAACCTCGAACATGTAAAAATATGTTCGCATTCAAGCTCTGTCTTTCAACTGTTAATAAACCAATATTTTATCGTGAGATTCGATTCGAGTCCTATGTTAAACACATTACACGAACCTCGAACCTATAGAAAAGGTACGAAAAAAAAAGCTATAAGAAAACCTATACGCACATACGAGACCGAACCTCACGCGTTCGAACCGCTACTTTGCTAACTCTATTATTCATTTAAACTCCCGAACATTCCATCGAAAAATTTTGATTTTGCAACATTGTATCCTCGAACAATCAACCCGGTAGAACATAGGACTCGTATCGAACCTCGCGATAAAAATATTGGTTTATATATACTGTATGTAATCTTAAATGCGAACACAATTTTACATGTTCGAGGTTCGAGTGATGTGTTTAACATAGGACTCGTATCGAACCTCGCGATAAAAATATTGGTTTATATATACTGTATATATATCTTGAATGCGAATGTTCTTTTAGTTGTTCGCTTTTTTTTTCGAACGCGAATGTCTTTTATATTCGTATCTTTTTTCTTGTTGGCTCATCTCCCGAACTTTCACTCTCTAGCTCAGTTGTTTCTTTTGCCTTTAGTATTTGTGGGTTTTCTATTCTGCTTTGCATTTTTATTTGGTCTCCTATTGGTCTTCCTGTTGTGTCACATACTATGTTTCTGCTTGCGTCCAGCGAACTTGGTTCTATTCCTGGTTGTAGTGGCCAGTCTCCTGGTATGAAGTGTTGTCCCATTGTTATTTGTCTTTCGTCTTCTTCTTCTTGTCTAAAAATAATAATAAAATAAAACAAATCTACCCAAAACAAATGTGGCCAAACACGCAAAAAATGAGGAATCCACACGGTTGGATAAAGTACGTACAAACCACACCCAGAAAGATAGTAGAATGCACTAGCAGGTTCCGTGAATTAGCGAAACAAAACAAACCAGACACCACAACGGAACCGGAACCGGAACCGGAAACACACACATCACCAACAACAACAACAACAAAATGTGCAAACAGCCTAAAGTTTCTGATAGATCTAATAAAGCAACACAACCTCAAACATGCAGGACAAATTCTACAGCTATACAACGATGACAAACTCAACGACAAACAAACAAAACACCTTTTTGACATTATTGCCCAAAGCAATTACAATACGCTCGTGCAAAAAGCACTCAGCCTAGAGCAGCAACGGAGTCAGAGTCTGACTTATGACCAACTCCTAAACGAATACACGAACACTCACTCGGAACACGAAAATGAACAGCAGTACGAATCAGTACAAAAATCGATAGACACATTCCATAAACTCATGGAACACAACGACATAAAAACATCAGATCTAGTAAGGGACTTGCATCAAGTCTTAAACAAAACACAAAGCAAGAAAAACACGTTCGTGTTTTACGGACCACCCAATGCAGGAAAAAGCATGGTGGCCAGATCGTTACTACCAATAGCACGCTTCTACGGGGAAGCAAAATTGACTGGAAACACACAATTTATCTGGCAAGACTGTACAGATAGAAATGTCATTATCGTAGAAGAGCCATGCCTAATAGACGAGAACACAATGGAAGAGGCCAAACTTATTTTCGAAGGGGCCGACACAATGGTTAGACAGAAATGTAGACCAGATATACTCCTAAAACGAACACCACTCATTGTAACCACAAACAGCAGCTTAACAAAATACTATCCAAACCAAAATTCAGCCTTTAAGGCCAGAACTCACTTATACAAAATGAAGCCGGCACCGTTTCTAAAGAAAATAACAAAACCATTGAATCCACTTATGTGGAATGCAATTTTTGCTGACGCTTACAAAGAATCAGACTCGGATTGCGTCTCCGATGACGATTCGGATTGCCAAATCCTTCACATCGATGAAGCACCACCAAACACTCCGGTCTCCGACGAAATCGATAGCGACTTCGATTCCGAAGGAGACGCGGAAATATTACAATTGGTTGAGCCAGAAGTCAATATTAAAGATAACAAAAATGACCCTCCCCTTTCTATTCGCAGGACCCCAACTGCCGCCGATCCAGCCCAGATGGTGGCATCAGACATACGGCCGATTGCCGCCGAACATGGAACGGTGGCTCCACAGGTTCGATGCAGTGAACGGAGTGGCGAACGAAGCGTGGAAGAACATCTACCAGCTAATGGGGATCTTCTTCTGCATGGCAGTAGAATTCTACCCAGAGGAAGCGGCGGAACTGTACCACAAGACAGACATGGACAATTACTGGATAGCATCGGTCTACAATCCGAAAACGAATCCCTTCATTCCGCAGCTGATACAATACAAGGGGGGGAACCTGTCCACAATCGCCCAACACATGGAATGGACCAAGAGGAAACAAGCACGCGAACACCTGATGCTAGTGCGGCCCAAAACTCACAAGGGGATGAAGAAAACACTCCTTCAATAAAAGAAGAAATAAAACAGGTGAATATTTTAAACGATATTCATTGGTATGAGTTTCATACTTAGCTAAAATTAGTATTGACCCATACTACCTTAACAAAAAAAAACTCTTATATTTTTCAGATGCTCACAAAATATGACCTTGGACTACTGGACAAAAAGGATAAGAAAATTCTCAAACATCTGATGGTCAGCGACCTAGAAGATTGGGACATCAGAACGACGAAATCAACCATAGAAAGTCTCCGCTGCGTACGATGCACAGAAAACTCAAGAATGCTCTACCACGGATGCCATTCGGGACAAATACTATGCTGCGCGTGTGGCATACCAGAAATGGACCACAACGACACCTGGGATTGCGAAACGAGGGAATGCTCCATCGACCTACACTGGGCAACCGACCGCTACAATATCAAATTCAAAACAACCGCGCACGAACTTCTGTGATTGTATTTCAAACGTAAATAAACTTATGCATAGTGTCAATGCATTAAACTGCACTTCCTGCCATGTGATACTTTCAGAACGAGGCAGAAAGCTTCGGACGACGCCATTTGCAAACACAGGTATGGGACTCTTGAAACTTGGTAAAAGCATAGCTAGATTAATAGGAAAGGCATCCAAAACAAAACCTGCTAAAGCAGCGGGCAGGGGATTCAAGAAACTAGTTGACAAAAAATTGGGAAAAAACACAAAAGGCATCATACACAGCAATGTCAAACATCACATCAAAAAATTAGACCCAGTGGGTGCAGTCGAAAGAAGCTCATACGATACCTTAACAGAACAAGATAAAAAGAACATAGAAATAGCTAAAAGAGTATTTGGCGTGCACAAAAGACCTAGAAAAGTAAGACCACGCAGACCAACATTAGTAGACATTGAAAAAGCAGAACAAGAAAAACGAAAACAACAACAAATACAACAACAACGCATACACGAACAACAACGTAGAAAACAAGAAAAAATACAACAACATAGAAATGCAGCAAATGCACAATTTCAAAGATACATGCAAAGACATAAACAAGGAAGCACCATAAAATCACTCCCATGGACAAAAAAAAACAAAAAAAAGAAAAGAACAACCACCACAGAAAATTACAACTCACAATTCCGAAACACAAGCATGGGCCAACTACTTCGATCAAAGACTCAGAAAACTATACAAAATGCAACCCACCAAAAAAAACTTTAGACTACGGCAACAATTATTAAACTACAAACAAAGAACATTAACATACCAAACAGATGCCAAAAAACAACATTTATGGAATCAATACCACAGATCGAACTTCAGAATAACATTGCAAAAATATCTTGCAGGAAACACCCAACAAGGAACACACAACATGTCACAACAAAGCAGCAGCACAGTAGCAGGATTAGGAACAGTACAAGATGACGTCACAGGAGATGACGTATCTGGGTCAGGGCCAGCAAGGCAAGAAACAACAATAAGAGACAGAACAGAACACTACGAAAGGTTCAACACCATCAAGGAAACGTACGAAAAAAGTATGTGGATTATTCTACCAGTATACACTGAAAACACATGCGAATACTACTGCAACAATCTACCTAAAAAAGTCAAAATATCACGAGGAAACAACAAAGTAGAAACAACATTAAATGCAGAAAAAGGATGGGAAGATCCCAAAGCGGAATTCTACCAAGGAAATCCACAAGACTACAAACCAGACAACTTAAACCAAATTAAAATAGAATGGTTCTCACCATTTTCCTTCATACCATACAACAGATGTGCAGCCAGCATGACTAACGCAGACATGAAATATTTCGAACAAAGAGCAATCAAATACAGAGTCAAAAGATTCGGGTTCGAACTCAGCGAAATGCAAGGACATTTCGATGCACCACCAGTAACAGAAAATCAACCAAGAGTAACCATACCACAAGACTTCAGAATACTAGCAAACGTAGACAGCGACCACAGTCTAACACCACTCAACATATCAACAAAAATGAAAGACATAAAAAAAGCACAAAGTGGATACGATGGAAGAGTCATGGAAAACGTATCAAACAGAGAATCGCACAACAAAAACTTCACACAACCACTACCAACTGACCTCAATGAATGCGTACTACCCAGACTAGTGATTGGAGGAACATTCCCAAAACAATGGCTAGAGGAAAACACTGTAACAACAGACGAAGAAAACATAGACTGGAACAAAATAGGAAGAACAGAAATGGATCCAACCATTCTATACGACATCTACAACGACCACGAAACAACAACAGTACCATCAACTACAGGATTCTCATACGAGTTTTGGAACCCAAGCAAAGAATGGATCCTAAACACGGTAATGTACGAAAGAAGACACAAACCATGCAAAACAGAAAACAACGTACCACTATCACAAAAAACATGGGAACAACTAGGACTGCAAGCAGCATCAACGCAAGAACATTGGACAAACGACTGGGATCTGTCTAAAGTAAGAAAACAATACCGCACAGATAACTTCCACGCAACAACAGGGTTAAACTACCACTTCCCAGAACAAGCTCCACTAGCAGCACTTAGCATATATCCAATGTTCATCAACAATGGAAAAAGCATACAATTAGTTAACGGATTCGTACAAGCCAGAATCACTTATACAGCTGAAGTGGAATTAATGGTACAAAACTACATACCACTATTCCCCAACTTCATGCCAAGAATACAATATCACCTGATGGAAAGCCACAACAACAGAGAAAAACTAATACACAGCAACAGACAAGAAGAAGAAGACGAAAGACAAATAACAATGGGACAACACTTCATACCAGGAGACTGGCCACTACAACCAGGAATAGAACCAAGTTCGCTGGACGCAAGCAGAAACATAGTATGTGACACAACAGGAAGACCAATAGGAGACCAAATAAAAATGCAAAGCAGAATAGAAAACCCACAAATACTAAAGGCAAAAGAAACAACTGAGCTAGAGAGTGAAAGTTCGGGAGATGAGCCAACAAGAAAAAAGATACGAATATAAAAGACATTCGCGTTCGAAAAAAAAAAGCGAACAACTAAAAGAACATTCGCATTCAAGATATATATACAGTATATATAAACCAATATTTTTATCGCGAGGTTCGATACGAGTCCTATGTTAAACACATCACTCGAACCTCGAACATGTAAAATTGTGTTCGCATTTAAGATTACATACAGTATATATAAACCAATATTTTTATCGCGAGGTTCGATACGAGTCCTATGTTCTACCGGGTTGATTGTTCGAGGATACAATGTTGCAAAATCAAAATTTTTCGATGGAACGTTCGGGAGTTTAAATGAATAATAGAGTAAGCAAAGTAGCGGTTCGAACGCGTGAGGTTCGGTCTCGTATGTGCGTATAGGTTTTCTTACAGCTTTTTTTTTCGTACCTTTTTATAGGTTCGAGGTTCGTGTAATGTGTTTAACATAGGACTCGAATCGAATCTCACGATAAAATATTGGTTTATTAACAGTTGAAAGACAGAGCTTGAATGCGAACATATTTTTACATGTTCGAGGTTCGAGTGATGTGTTTAACATAGGACTCGTATCGAACCTCGCGATAAAAATATTGGTTTATATATACTGTATATATATCTTGAATGCGAATGTTCTTTTAACCCTGTTGTTGCGTGGAAGTTATCTGTGCGGTATTGTTTTCTTATTTTAGACAGATCCCAGTCGTTTGTCCAATGTTCTTGGTTTGTGTCTTCTTTCGTACATTACCGTGTTTTCCCTCTTAGTTCTAGAGAGGCAACCATTCCAGCCTCTATGATTACTCCTGTTCCAATCTCTAGAAAGCAGATAAACTTTTATAGAACATCCCCCGACATCTCCAACTAACCCAGACAATAAAGACAAAAAAAGACTACCGCTCCTCGTCACCAGGTGCCACGGGTGTTTTTTATTTGTTTAGTTCCCCCACAATGAATTACGGCCCGCCCAAGATACGTGGTTATTTATTCGTCCTTTACCAATATATTCCACTCCCAGGTTTGATGACGTTACTCTAAACAACTGCATTACTTGATAGAGGAAGGTTCCTAATGGAGTGCTAAAGGGTCAAAACGCAGTTCCGTGAAAGTCAACTTTTGCACCCCCGGAAGGGTAATGGTGGATACATCATGGGTTGCAAATGCGCAAAAAGGTGAATCGGAGCTACTTTTTTACAAAAAAAAAAACAAAACAAAAAAAAAACAGCTCAAATGATAGCGGAAAGTTCCTGATGGAGTGCTAGAGGGTCAAAACACAGTTCCATGAAAATAAACTTTTGCATCCCCGGAAGGCTAACGGTGGATACATCATGGTTTGCAAATGCGCAAAAAGGTGATTCGGGGCTACTTTTTTTTAAAAAAAAACAAAAAAAAAAACAAAACAGCTCAAATGATAGCGGAAGGTTCCTGGTGGAGTGCTAGAGGGTCAAAACGCAGTTCCGTAAAAGTCATCTTTTTCGTTTTCTATGCAAAAAGTTGAATAGGACAAATATACCAAAACAATTTCTCATTTTCTGAATGTTAGAACTAACTTCCCACCTTGCACATGTGCAGCAAGAGTCTTGAGCAGAAAAATGTTATAGATACTATAACTAGCACAACTGGCTATGGAAAGATCACAGCTGTGAAGACTGCTGTTGACAGAGCAGTGCAAGTCCAGATGGAAGATGGGTGGCTATGATGTAACAGAGGTAGAATATTCTCTCCAAGCACTGCATACAGAAACACATAGACAACAAGGACTGAACTGCCGATGCCTGTAGCAATTCCTACTTCCACTAAATTTTGTATTCCCAAATTTCACTTTGATTACTGAAGGAGTGTGAGAGTTCTCATATTTCTTCCTCAACACGTGTAATCTTCTATCGGAGACCATACAGTAGATTCTATTATATGGTCTCTGCTTCTGTTTTTTCACATGACCAAATAATCAATAATCCTGCATGATCATCCACTTTGATCATTTTTACAATGACCGATTCTTTGAAGGGTCCCAGGAGGGCCTTACTCCTGGTTCCACTGGCAAGCTACAGTGCTGTACAAGGAAAAGAAGAACCTGCACGTGTAGGATTTCATCATAAGGTGCCTGCCACAATCAAATTGCCAGTTATGCAGGAAGCGGCAGACCTTCATGGCCCTTGATAGCATTGGCCTCGTAATGACAGATGTTAAAGGGTACGCCGTCTCACAAGCATTGTCCTTTACTGTTTTCCAAGGTATCCTTCGCAATCACCCATCAGGATCACCATTCCCTACCTAGACCCTGTCAGCCATCAGATCTCCTGACTAGTGAAATACATAGATGTCACCTTCTCCACCAACAAGACCATCAAAACCCTGATACACACTAATGGCAAAGGCACCAGTAGCTCCACACCCAATCCCAGAGGATGCATATATCAAATCCTCTGTGATTATAGTGACACATACATCAGCAAAACCTTTAGGCCCCTCAACACCAGACTGAAAAAACCTCAGGCATCCGTTAACAAACTTGACCTCAGATCTGCTGTTTCCGAACACATCAACAAGATCCAGGACCACACCATCATATAGGAAGCCACCAAAGCCCAATCTATCAACAACAGCAACTGGCGGCAAAGAAAATTGCAAGAGGTCACAGACATCAGAAGAAGCCGACCAGCTATCAACAGTGACCAAGGAACACATCTCCCTAGCGCTTGTGACTCATTAACTTAGCTAGCTGACTTGGTTGACACATGTCATCGGTTCCCCATTGTGCAGATCGATGCTCATGTTGTTGATCACTGGATTGTCTGGTCCAGACTCGATTATTTACAGACCGTCGCCATATAGCTGGAATATTGCTAAGTGCGACGTAAAACTAAACTCACTCACTCACTCTTACCAATCATGCCTGGGTAAACAAACCCTGGCTTCCACTCCTGTCCATCTACCAATTAACTACTGGCTTCCTTTGTCATACTGTTGTTGTTTCTACATGTACATAAATAGCTTGTTGTATTCCATTGTTTCATTCACCTGATGAAGAAGTAAGAATGTACTTCGAAACGTCGTGACTCTTCACAATAAGGAAGTTGTCATCCATAAAAAATGTGTGTCTTTGTTGGTGAATAGTCATTATGTTTTCCATCACACTGCCATCATTATGGACAAGCTATATTACTGAACTATAAGGTTACAGTACATGGTTGGCAACTTGGCAAGAAAATCAGACATGCTCGCTCAAACGGTCCATTAACATTTTTACAAATAACAAGTTCAATGTTGTTCGGTTGACTATTCTTTATTTTCAATACAACACAACTCAATGTTTACAGTTTGATCATGATGCTTCACTCACGGAGCAATCCACACAGTGTTCTCTCTCTAATCATGCTAATATTTAATCTGGATTCTGACCCAGTAATTCAGCACTAATATAGGTTATCACGGGAGTGTGTTTTGGGATGGCTAATATCCTGCACTGGGAATAAACATTGTATTTAGCAAGCCTTGGCGAGCTAAATATATAGTGTTTATTCCTAATGCAGGATATTAACCATCCCAAAACACACAAGTGTGATAAATAAATTTATCATACAATGTCATGATTGCAAGACGCCTGCGTAATCAGTCCCGTCTATCATTACGAGACAACAATTTTCTCTCAAGGCACTCACAGTACCATAACCACGGTCATCAATCTGGACACGACCGCCGATAGATGGGTGTGACACCATGTTTGTTTACAGTGTGAAAGCATTCCCTAAAATTTGCATATGACCTCTCTAATTTGCATTGGTGTCTGTAAGTGACCCCAACGTATACCGAAAGTATCCTTTGGCTTTATCCTGTCAGGAACGCTACCCATTGTGTGAGAAATACTTTTTTCTTTCACACTAATTCTTCTGATTGTTGCATCTCAACATTGAACATGAACAAAGTTACAATATGAAAGAAAGATGATCATTCAAATGTAAATGTTTACAGTTCACTAATTCTACAAGGATGATCCATAAATGCATGATGCATCTTCCACAAATTTATCCTATTATAAAAACTGTCAAACATTCACCCATTTTTGAGTGTCATAATCTCATAATCTTAGATTATCAGGCTAGTCTTAAAGAAAATTGCCACTATTTCTTGTTATGTCTGATGGTTTTCTCCAACCAACAAATACATACAAATGTACACAAAGTGTTGAACGAAGGAGTGTTCCTCCAAGCTGACCAAATGTATTCTTTTTTTTTATTCTGATCAGTCATGGAATCCTGGATCTTAGATTTGAGAACCACATATAGTAAACCTCCATGTGGCCTCCAGTGAGCTCAAAGACACACAAACACAACTGACACATTCATATCTCAAGTATAAAAGACTTAACACTGCTGTAGTATGATGGATGCAAGTAATCTCTCAGTTCTCTCTTTGTCACCCATAGAAAGTCTTCAGCACTGTCATGATCAACGTTCACACTTCCTGTCTTGTATGCAGCCTTGAAGAAAAACAGCTGCAAGAAAACACATTGCACACACATAACAATGCAGAATTATTATGCACAAAGCACTACAACTGTATCAAATTAGTCATATTAAGTAGATTGAAATTCAAGATTAACATGCCAAATCACGTTCATTTTGTACTCTAATTTATGTACTGCTGGATTAAAGTCATATGAAGCCTCATACTTAATGTTCAGTTCTCAATTCATTTGTTCAGCTTAATCTACAGATAACCTGGTTTCACATCATAAACCACTGTAGATGGGTCTTTCTCAAAAGATGCCGCTTTTTCACGTATCAGGATTCAAACTTCAATATAACCGTCAAATTTTATCAATATCAATCTTATTTCTCCTTCATTAGCAATATCTAATCTATCTTGTGAATTTTTTATGACAAACAAAATGACCAAATACGTTTTATTTTATTCCTTTTTGTAAAGGACAAGTTTACTGCAAAGACAATTCAATACAAATTTGAAAATACCCAATATATCTAGAAGGTCTTTGTTCATCTATATTTGCTATGTCCTTACATTAGGACCATTAAGTTTATATTTGAAGTAACAATTGGTATTCTCCTTAACAATTTGTAAGTTTCACACTTTTCAAAAATACCTGTTATTTAAAGGACTTGTGTTGTTAGTTTAATATAAATGATCTTTCATTTTTGTTTTTCTTTCCTGATTTATTCAGATGTGCATTAAGATATGAGACAAAATTACCTTATGCTTAACACAGAAGTCTGTTCTTGAAACTTTGCATACTTATATCCATTTTAAAGAATGTTATTTGAAAGAGTGTGTGACTGATCATACTAATTATGACACTGTAATATTCAGTCTGCAAAAACAATCAAAATGTTGAACATCCAGTTTCCCTAAATAAAGTCAATTTGTGATAATCTAAAACAAAAAATCAGTGAAACATTCATTTCTGTATGTTTTTAAAAACTGGCAAAATGGGTATGACAAATACAGAGATTAATTTTGTTGACTTATTTGTTACTTTGACAGCTTGAGACAGATGTTCAAAACTTTGATACTTTATTAGTAGCAAGCCTGTTTAACAGTTTGAGGCAGATGATCAAAAGTTTGGATTCTTTTGTTAGTTGTAAACCTGTTTGACAGTTTCAGGATGGTGATCCAAACTTTGATACATTTGTTACTTGTAAACCTGTTGGACAGTTTCAGAAATTCATGACAAATACCGTAAAACTTTTTTTACGTTTTGAGATCCTAAAAGAAACAAAAATGAAGATGGTAACTGCTACTTTAATTGTTGTTTATTTAAAGCACGAAGTCTATAGTTTTTCAATTCTTCTTTGTCTTCCATTAACTTGTTCTGAAATGTCTTTCCAGTAACGCTGACATGCCTTTAGGGTAACAAATAGGCAAAGTTCTAAAATATAGACTATAAATTTTGGTCTACAAGTATGGTAAAAACAATACTTTTAGAAACTGATTGATATGAACCTAGCTTGTCATCAGTTATCCTAACTAAATATACAATCGAAATGTCTTCTCTGTAACAAGCGTGTCATTGTTAGTCACCTTATTTGGATATATGGATATAACATGTAACACTTACTATACTTCTGAGGGTAACACGCAAAGAATTCTTTCTTTCATTACAGATAGATCAAAGATTTTTGTTACAAATAAATTGTTTTTCAAATTTATTTCACATATTTTCTTTCCAATAACATAGAGTGTCTTTGGCATAACGATGCTGTCTTTCATATAACAGGACTCGAAAGTAAATGTTTTATTATCTAAACAGTAAGACATTTTCAGAAATCAATCAGAAATATCAAAATATTCTCTTCAAATCACCTTCAGTGCAATATTTTTTTATGACAGACAATTGAGGGGATATCAAGAACATTGAAAAGTACCAGCAGATTTCACTTTTTCATCTGACACAGTGTACATCAGGTTTTTGTCATAAACATGTAATCATAGAACTGAATTTTTAAGTGTGTGTAACAAAATAACAGGTAAGGTAGAATTTACAATGCAATATCTTTAGGTGTCAATGCATTTTTAAGAAAAATATAAGTATTACTGTTGTTGCAGGACATTGTGGCTTTGACCTAATTAGTTTAATTAGTCTTCCTGACAATACTGAACATAATTAAGCCTCAAATATTATTGATATGTGAACCTTAACAATGTAGTTTGCCATTTGTGAAAATAGTGATTGATTATTTTGTATTTGAATTATGTTGTATTTTGTACACCAAACAGCTGCAGAATGACTCAGATAAATTTTCTTATTGAACTAAGGTGAAACAAACAAACAGGAAGAATGACATCACAAAAAAAGGGAAATCATCCTTTCTTCTTTTCCACTAAACTACACTCGATGAGATAAAGTGAGTGAGTGAGGTTTTACACCACTTTTAGCAACATTTCAGCAATTGCTGGGGACATGTGGGGAAGCAAACTCATGTTTATAGCTTGACAAGTGAACACTTCAGTCACTAAACTACTCCCAGCCCACTGAGAAGTGTCATTTCTCATCACAAATACAAATATCGTGCATGATGCCCTCGCAGTCTTGCAACTGTTTCCAGTAAGAGCAGGAACAAGGGTAAAGCCTTTACAAGAGCCGCTCTACTGGCAAACAAGAATATGTGACAACTGACCCACATTAGGATGTATGAGTGCTGCCCACTGGTGCTTGCCATTGTCAGTGAAGAGGCCAAAGGTCATTCGTGATCAAATGTAGTGCAATGGTTCAAGCATCCACATGCACTGCACATGTACTAGACTACATCTGCTCTCTCTTTCACACAACCAAATGGATTTGCCCATTGTTCACTGCCTACTTCTCGTACACAGTCTGTGTCTGTCCAACTTATCCTTATTTGCCAGAAATTGAACACTCTAAAATGGGTCAGGCCAAAAGGCAACAAAACAATGAGTCTTTCAAGATCTTAACAGATGATTAACTGATGATGTTAAAGGGTTGATCCATCCCCATCAAGGCTTACCTTTACTCCTGTTTCTGTTTCAGGGTTCGACCTGAAGACGTACTGGTGCACCCCACAGGGGGCGTTCCCAACAAACTGGGCAGATAACTCTTCCCCACAACGGACACCAAGAACTCGCTCTGCAGTCTGTTCAAATAAAATCTACAATAGATCCAATGCATCTATGACGGACAGTAGCTTAAAGTTCTAAATCTAAAATCTATAACCAACCTGACCACCCAAACCTGTTAGTCATCTCTTACAACCAGTACGGCTTGCCGAAGATCAATTCTGAAGGAGAGTTATGCGATACACATCAACAATGCTAATAACCTATGAAACAGAAGTCAAGACCATATACTTTAATAATATGTAATATTCTGAATAAAATTGATATTTTATACTTATCCTGACTCATGCTTAATTGTTTATCTCCTCTTCCTGGCAAAGGTAGGAACACCTGAAATCCCTTAAGTTCCTTTCTAAAAGAAGCGGACGTACAATACACTCACCCATGAGTAGCCTCCCTTTACCCACACGCATGGTCAGCTGATCGGCCATGATAACCACTCTCTCCTTAATAATCGCCTGACACGAGAATATAGGAATTCCGTGAGTCTGTGATGGGCAGCTGGGAGGGCTTTTGTCATGAGTCAGGATAAGTATGAAATATCAATTTTATTCATAAAATTACATATTTTACCTTATTCTGACTCATGCTTAATTGCTTACAGGATCAGAAGGAAACGGCAATGGGCCAGATCACGCTGGATTCTACTGTCTGTCTGTTATATTAGGTCCATATTTTCCCCCTTGGGAACTTGTAACAACACTAATACGGTCCTGTTCTTCTAATATTAATTGCAGATTCTGGGGGGGATCACATCCAGTCGAACAGCTTCGCTGACTGGCATGTGATGACATCAAAAGTAACTAGTCTCCTGCTAGTTTCTGATGCAACTAAATGTCAAAATATAGCAATCAAGACTATTTGCAACCCTTCTTCATGTACAAATATCTTCAGGGTCATAATCACTAATGCTAGTCTGTTCAAGACGTGCGCATGGACTTTCCACCATTATACTCCGCAGAGCATCTGGCTTTACACAAGTCACATGATGAATTGGGTGAGTGAACTCAGCGTCTTCGGGGAACTGTTAGTTGCTGAGCAACAACAAGAGGCCCAAACTGACGAATACCAGTGACGTCCTCCTTGGCTATGTCTTGTAGGTAATGGTTGGCAAACACCATGTTTGATTTCCACAAGCATCCCTCCATTACAGTTGATAGCGTGACGACAAGCTGAGAGCTGCCAAGTTTGTAGATAATGTAGAGCTTTCAGACCTCTGAAATGACGTAGATGGCATAGATAATCTGCTATCTGAGGATGAGTTGCCTTAATCATAAAGTGTGCGAGTGGATTTATGTAAGGCTAAGGTGACTGCTTTTGCTCCTCTCGCTGAATATCCTCTGTGTTCCAAACAGGATTTAATATGGTCCATATGTGAAATCGGAACGCAGATGGCTTGCCGTGCACCTGCTTTGTGTGGGCAAGAAGATTCTTCCACTCTGGTAGTTCTAGTACTGGTTGTCCTAACTCTTCTATAAGCGTTGGAAACCAATCTCTCGTTGGCCAGTAAGGCACGACCAAAATCAGTTGTAACCCCTTCGTTTGTCTGATTGTACTCGATGACTTTTGGTAGCAGCACTGGAGGGGGAAACACATACGCATTTAGTCCTTTCCACCAGATGCTGAGAGCATCTGTTGCCCAGGCTAAGGAATCAGGTACTGGCGACAAAAATGTTGTTGTCTGATTGTTGAACCATGTTGCAAATAAGTCTATTCACGACAATCAGAATGCCTGACTGATTAAATAAGGCGAAAGGGATATTTCAGCCTACAATCCTGTCATTGAGTCCTTGCGGATGGAACGTATGGAGCTCAAAAATCCACTTTAGTTGAAAGATCTTTTTTTCGTGGTTGTCTCAGGGTCCGGATTGTCTTTGAGTTGGGTGATGATTTGGAATTGTAAATCGTTTTTGCCATGATGTTGCGAGTTGAAATGAAGTGCGGTGGGTTTATCGCGCTTGTGCGTGATATCAGCTTTGTGTTCTGTTACTCGGATTCTGAAACGTCTTCTAGTTTCACCTACATATTGTTTCTTGCAGCATTTGCAAGTGAGAAGGTATACAACATTGCAGGAATTGCAAATGTAGCTTCGTGTTTTGAAGGCCGTATTGGTGACTGAACTGGTGAAGGTGTCACTGTTGCTTAATATTTTGCAGATTTTGCAATTCAAATTGTCGACGAATTTGACTGTCTGTCCACTAGTTTGTGGTAGTTGTTTGGGATAGGTCAAATTGGCTTTGAGTAAGTGATCCTTAAGAGTCTTATTTCTGCGATAAGCAGCAATATGTGGTGAGGGGAAAGTGGCTAGGCAGATGTCTGACCCCCTTTAGTAGGTGCCAGCGTTTTCTGACAATGGCATTGAGTTCCATGTTCATGGGATTATAGTTAATAACTAGAACCATTCTATTGTTTATTCACAGTTCTTTGGTGGGGGAGGATAAGAGAGATTTCCTGTCCTTTAAGTCGGACCTGGTTTTGTTTTGTTGTATATATTTCTTTGGATACCCTCGCTGTAGGTAATACTTGATGAGGTTGAGGCTGTGTTTTTCATATACCGCAGGAGTTGAACAGATGCGTTTCAATCGTAGAAACTGACTGAAAGGACCTTTCATTTTGATATGTCTAGGGTGACAAGATGTATACAACAGGTATGAGTGTATGTCGGTGGGTTTGCAATAAAGTGTGAACTCCAGATTGTGGAGATCTTTACTGTATGAGACCCAGGTGTCAAGAAATGCAACTTTGTTTCTTGGGAATTCAGCCGTGAATTGTACTGTGATGTGCGCTATTGAAATACTATCCAGTTGGACATTTTACAGGTGGATTTGCATGCGCAATAAGTTCATTGCGTACAGTTTTCACGTTTGGGCTCTGGTTTGGGCGAGCTCAATGGGGTATGTGGCTTGTATCGGTGGTGGGCTGGCCACAAAATGTGAGGGAATTATGTCTCCTTGGAGGCATGTTTCCAAAAAGTATGTGTGCACTCGTAGACGGGCCCTCTTTTAGTTAGCATTCCGGACGTCCCTGTATGTAGGCATCAGAGAATCGGCTAATTTAACCACTTTTGACTCGGTGGTTACATTGGACTTGGGTTTGAACTCGAATTTGAGTCCTCTTCTTTTCCTCACGTCCGGTGGGTCGGGTCCATGGACCTGTACCTCAGTGGTGATACTAGAGAAAGTGCTCTCTGATATGATCGGTGTAACCACTGTGGACATCCTGTCCGTGCAGTAGAGAGGGAGAAGTTGAAGTAAAATGTGTGACAATAAAAAGTAAATAAGGTGAAAGGGATATTTCATCCTACAATCCTGTCATTGAGTCCTTGCAGCTGGAACGTATGGAGCTCAAAAATCCAATTTAGTTAGGAGATCTGCCTGACTGATTAGTTGAAATGCTTCCCGATGCAGCATCCACTCTGTTGGTGATGGACGAAGAGGACAAGATAGGGCATCTGCCATGATGTTGTAGGTGACATGTTTTTACTTGGAGGTTCAAACTGTCGACCAAGTCAAAGAGTTGAAACGTCAGGTGTAGTAGAGATGGTGATCTTGTTGACCCTTGTTTGTTAACAAGTTCCTCTTACATACAACATACTACGCAGACATTCAATCAGCGAGTCCACCAAAGCAGAAAGGGCTTCACACTGTCTGGGAGCAGAATCTGTTCTCTGTTGTTGAGATGAAGATTCAAAAAATGTTGTAACGGATGCAGCTGCAGTCTTCCTCTTCTGGTCATATCTTGCACTGACGTGAGGAGACCTAGTAGACACTGCCATTGTCGAAGTGTCAATGGAGAGAGTAGAGCTTGTTTTATCATTTCTTGAATCTTGACCCACCGGTCCTCTGGAACTACAATCTGATTCAACGTAGTTGTTCTGAAGGTTCTTGTGTGAAAATATCTAATCAACTAAACATGATAACACTTATTGTCTGTGAGGAACTAAACGTGATAACAATTATTTCTAATGAGCAGCTGAAGAACTAAATATGATAAAACCTATGCGTAAAAAGGAATGTGTGAAGTACTGATTAAATGATCAAACTTTTTGTTGATGAATTTCTAGGAATTTAGCTAAATTTACTAACTCCTAGTATCTAAATGCTAACTCTGCTAATGTTCCAAACCCGACTAATACCACACTAATCTAACCTCGAAATGTCTAACTTCTAACTTTCTTTACTAAAAAAACCCAACTGATTGTCTAAACTGAAATATAAACCTAACCTAACTCAAAACGTCTGTAATCTGCGATGTTGAAAAAACAACTAAAAAAATGTTGAACATTGAATCTGGGATCCTGTAAGTTCACTCACAGGTAAATCTCGTGCAGTCAGTGTCTATGGAATGAGCAAAATGGATGTGTTCATGCGAATGTTTGTTTATTCCATAAACACTAACTGAATGAGATGCATTTTTGTCAACACTCCCAAACAGTAGTGATGAAACGAATCCAGAGGAATTTGAGATCTTGTTGAGTTTCCAATTCCGACTTTAGGTGATTTACTAACCATCTCAGTAGTGTTAGTAGCCTGATTGTGAAGTCTAACTGTAGTCTGAGTTGACTTTTCTCTTGATGCGCTTGTATGTCATTGTCCAGGTAAAAAGTCGTGCGTAGCTCCGAGGTGTAGATGTGTAGGAAGCTCGTCATTTTGCTGATTTCTCAACGTCAGTTTATAAAATCAAGACTGCTTACTACACATTGCTGACCAAAAGGATTTTGCAAGTACATAACGCTTTCTTCCTCGGAAGCGAGGTTGTGGTCGAAGTGACAATATTATCGTAAGTAATATTATATTGACCCTCGCCTCGCTTTCAATAGTGAAATTGTTATGTTAGAAGCAATGTCATGTAAAATCCTAATGTCCATCAATAAAATACATATTTCACTACCAGTGGAAAGTAATTTTGATTTTGTAAGTCGGTGAAAACAAACTTAAATAGCATTTATCCTCAGACAGGGTGCCGCCATTTTTTAAAATTGTGAAGTCACGGGCTAAAGTCCGTTAGAATTAATGAGATTATGGTTTGTTTTCATCATTAAAAAATCAAAACTACTTTCTGCTAGTAGTTAAATATGTATTTGGATCACGGCCAAAAGGATTTTGAATGACACAACATAACGACTTCTTCCACGGAAGCCAGGTGGGGGTCGAAGTGACATCAATATCGCAAGTAATATTATATTGACCGCCACCTTGCTTCCAAAAGTGAAACTGTTATATTATAAGCAATGTCATGCAAAAACCCAAAATTTACACCCTGAAATGTAGATGAATTCTGCATAGACCCTCATATCTATACCTACTATTACGTCACGGAGACATTCCGCTCTGATTGGTTGAAATTTTGTTTGTGGCTGAGAATTGTGCACTGTTGTAAAAAAGGTCGATTTAAGGTAATTAAAGATTGAAATGAGCAGTTTTAATGATGGGATATCATTTATAACAATGGCAATGAGTCATTTGCAACCCTTAGAGTATATGTGATCTTTAAGGACTGCAGTCAAAGTGTCAATGGATTTGATCATTATGACTTCCTGGACCTTGAGCAACCATTTTTGCTACTTCTTCCATCTTCCCGTCAAACACAGTAGGTGCAGACCATGGGGCTTGATCCAAAGACTTTGGCAGACAGGAGCCCTTGTCAATGCAGAAGATAAGACCAGCAGCAGTAGAGGCTAGATGTTTGGACATACACTGTTGATCCTTCCTCTGAGTGATAAGTGCAGACAGAATCATTCTCTCTTCCTTGTTGGCAGGATTGGTGAACTTTTTAATCAGAGACTTGTTGATGGCTCTAGATCGAGCTAGTCTGAAGAATGTTCGTCTCGTAGTAGTGTCAAGCTGAGCAAGCCTCTTATCTTCTACCTTGTAGGATCTGCTGCGGGCTGTGCTGATTACCATGTAACCTTTGTCTACATCAGGTGCTCTGATGAAGGGCTCCATGTGATGAAGAGGGAAACGACGCACGTTGAATGATGGCACATGTTGTTGTTGAAGTCTCAGGGGTCGTGGATATGGAGCTAACAGCGGGAATGTTAAGGTATCAAAGTCATCATTCTTCATCTTATACGTATTAAGTTCATTGGAATCCTTAGATTGTGAGACTAGGTTTAAGCCATCCGTGATCCTCGATGTGACTTCCGAATCTAAGAGGAGGGCTTCCTCCGGCGATGACTCTCGGTGGTGTCTAACTTCATCCCTCCTAGAGTGAGATGCATTCACTGAGCACCGACAATCCCTTCCATTTGAGTCCAAGTCTGAAGGGGACGATGACTGCAGACGGCCCCTTCTATGAGCTGGGGAGACTGAGGCAGATCTTCTGCGTTGACGAATCGATCTACGAGTGCACTCACACGAACGAGTGACCTCACTCACGCCAGTGTAACCACTCATGCGAGTGCACTCACTCAGCATGAGTGGACCCTTCTCTGTACTGCAACGAGATGATAGGAACCTCTTCTAGAGCATATGTGTGCATACACCTGTTCTTCATCTTCGGGTGTGAGTGCAGGTCTAGATGAGTGCTCTAGGTGAGTCACAGTCGACATTGCTGACGAGTGCAGACGTCTCTCTTCTTCCAACCGTCGCTCCATAAGGCTCATCATCTGCATCATGAATTGCTGCATGAAGGCACCTGCATCAAATGGCTATGTTGGGTGCAGTGACGGCTGTGTTTTAGAGTTGCCTACTGCAATGCCCGAGGTGGCTGGGATGTCTGATGAAGATCATAAGGGTTCTGAGGCATTAAAGATGTCATCGGTGTCGATCTAGTTGACAACACACATTGATTATGTGGTTGATATCTTGCTCACTGTGTATCATCAACGGAGGCTCATCAAAGATGTGTCGTTCTTGTAGGGGGACGATCTCTTCCCTGATTCTTCTTTCGATTTCTCCATCGAAGACTGTTGATTCTGCGATGATTTGGAAGATGAAGACTTCGATTTCGACGACTTAAATTTCTTTGACTGTGACTGCGATACGGAGAGAGTGAGTATCATGGCTAATCAGTTGACCGTGCGCGGGAGGGAAGGCTACTCATGAGTGAGTGTATTTTTCGTCCACTTCTTTTAGAAGGGAACTTCAAGGGATTTCAGGTGTTCCACTACCTTCACCAGGAAGAGGAGATAAGCAATTAGCATGAGTCAGGATAAGGAAAAATAATCACTTTTGAGCTTATGATACTGACTGTTGTAACCTTGTAACCCACCTCTCTCAAAGATTCTCCCTCCAACCAACTTCCCTGGGGAAATACCCACAGCAGCTTGTCCCCGACTTTCTGTTTCACTAAAAGTACCAGCTTCTCCGACAACTTCCTGTCAGTGGACTTCTTGTCTCCACATTTGTCTGCATCTGAAACATCAGGTATTGGTGACTGAAACATCAGGTATTGGTGACTGAAACATCAGGTATTGGTGAAGGATATATCAGAGGTCAATATCTGCCTTGTGCAGATTAACCAAATTCAGATCAATCCTGGAACAAGTCAAACTACCTTTGAAAATAATGACACAGAGAATTGTTTTATTTTCTCTCTAGGAAGCGATCCAATCAACCCTTTTGTTCAGTGAGCAAGGGCCAACTACAGTACTGACCAGTGAGGCGGTCAGCTGGTGTGAATTGTTTAGTCTCCATCTCCCACATGTCCTCAAGGTCGAGAGCTGTCTGTGTGACGGCCTCAGCTTCCGTCTCTTCAAAGTCATCCTCTTTGCGTCTCGCTTCTCTCAATCTGAAAACCACAACTACATGTACAGATAGTTCAAGCACTGTGTGCATTAAAATACATCGAACTGTTTGAAATAACAAATGGTTGAAATATCTGACATTGTTCTTGACAATTTTACCGTAAAACCTTCTGTTCAGTATTCAAAATAACCACTAGCCCAGTAACCCAAAGCTAACTAAAACTTCCACGGTCGCGTAAGATTAGAATCACAGTAGCCCGGTTCGATATCGTAAATTTTCAGTCTGTGTAAAATTCTCTTCATGGTCCTTTTTTCAATAAAAAATTTCTAATTCTTTTAGCAATTCTTGTTTTGTTTTCAAGCCGACAATTCTGAGCTTACTGAAACTACACATGAATCTGAATCACTTACCCGTTTCTAAGACGCGTCATGATAAGAAGAGTTTAGAAATACACACCATTTAAAATAGCCAACGCATCCTTCATCATTTGCAAATGGTGAGATGGTGTCGTTTTCATCCTGATTGACTGACAGAGTGCATTCTGGACTGTCACTGTTTGAATAGCTACAAATCTGAAATTTGTGCTGAATCATCTGCTCCTGACAATTTGTAACATAGATAGAATAATTGTATATGGTTGACAACTTCTTTAATACTGGAACACGACGTTTCGATACAGGTTCTTGTATCGTTTTCAAAGTGTGAAAAATATGCCTCTCAAGCAAGTCATGTAACATAGATGTTTAACTTTGAACTTTATCAAAAAAATATTATAGGAATAAATGACTACCTTTTGAGAGATTTGTATCTTTATTTAGTTTGGCTGGTAAGTTTTCATTTGGGCTAGTAACTTTCAAAACCTCCTAGCCCGGGTTGCTGGTGATTCTGAAAATGTCTTTTATACACCGCTTATGTATAAGGGTTAATGTATCCTGCAAGTAGCTTAAGTTCTTGGTGGGTAGAGTCAGACACAGTAGAGAACACTGTCACTCAGTACAATACATAAGAAGAAAAACATGCTGATAATGCCATAATTGTCAACAGCCAGTTAAATCAAGTGTAGCAGAGCAGGGAGTCATCAACAGATGACAGCCTTTCCTTGTTAGCTTGATTAAGGGTTTAAGCTCCACATAATTGGATATGGCACTTGACCTCCCATCGCATGACTTGTCTGTTTTAAGCACATTAGCACCAAATGTAGATTAATCATGTTCATATGATTACTGTACAAACTTCATCTCCATAGTCTATTAAACCTTCTTTTAATAAAAGAGCATGTCAGGACCTGATTTGAATCCCACGACACATAAGCAGTCTAAGGAAACTTAGTCGCTGTATTTAATTACACTCCACCACTGAGGCTAACAAAACCTAGTAGAAGGTTGCATCAGGTAACCTTTGAGCGACCAATGACCATCCAATCAAGCGTGAGACCATTAAATAGATTTAACCAGTTAGACAACGGCTACTACTTAGGGATTGGAGGGACTTTCAAAATATTCAGGTCACTGACACAGATCGCTCCACAAACAAAAATCCGCATATAACACCTGCAGTATATACGCTTTGGGGTTTCTGTTGACATGGTTACCATTAGCTAATATTTCCACAAGATGACATCCTTGAATATTGCCCAAAACACTACTTTCAGCGACTGTTTACTCACCTTTGTATACGCCGTGTAGCATTCGCAATCATTCCGATACAAACCTTTTCGAGATAAAAAGTTCAAAAGGTATGTGCAAATGTCCACTTTCGCAATTTGGTAAGCTGTATTCTGATTGGTCAATCTCAAAGGTTACCTGACGCGACCTCCCATAAGGTTTTGTTAGACCCCGTAGTGGAGTGTAACGAAGAGTACTGAGGATAAGTTTACTTATACTGGACACATAAGTAGTTTCACTTGAATCTTACATATCATTCCTGTGACGTATCTCATGATTTGATAAAAGGCTGTTCTCAAACTCCATCTTGTCGAGAAGCTCCCCAAACCTGTCCTCCATCTTGGTCTTTAGCTGTGTAATGACTGGGAATCTCTCCACACACACTGCACTCTTCAACTGCCATTGCAGACTTGACTTTCCTGCCTGGGAGCTGCTCACACAGCGTTTCAGATAATGAAATTCTAAATGAAAACGAATCATTAATTTTCAGAGGTTTGTAAATAATACAGCAAGTCATTCTTGGAGAGAGAGAATTCATAAATGCCTATCATGAATCAAAAGAGGGATAGGTACAATTGTTAAAGCCAGTGTTTCAGTTTTTTCAACAGCCTGTTTTAGCTGTGGAGTTGCTACTCACATAATTGTAAAAAATCTGCATCCCTTAATAAACATACTTTACAGGTACATAAGTTAATTAAATATACTTTCAGTTTGTTAAAATGTGTCTCTTTAACCTTATCAACTCATCCTTCAGGCAGTTACACTTACGCCCATATCTTTATCAATATACTGAACAAAAGAAACACAAGTTTAGAAAAAATGAAATCTCATATAAGCATGCATTCATTTCGCACTCGGCAATATTCCAGCTATATGGCAGCAGTCTGTAAATAATCGAGTCTGGACCAGATGATTCAGTGATCAACAGCATGAGCATCGATCTTCGCAATTAGGAACCAATGCAATGTGTCAACCAGACCACCCAACGCCATTAGTCACCTCTTATGACAAGCATGAGTTGCTGAGGGCTTATTCTACCCTGGATCTTCATGGGGGGGTTGGGGGTGTCCCTAACCCTAAGATAGAAAAAAAAAGGGGGGTGTCCCTAACCCTAAACCTAAAAACCCTAACCCTAAGATCGAGGAGGGGGGTCCCTAACCCTAAGATCGAGGAGGGGTGCGCTATAGCAGGGCGCTAATGTAGAGTTCCCGGCGCATCGCGTTATAACGCGATGCGCGAGAAAAGCCAATTAGCTAGGTACGCCAGGTACACTGCATTCTAGCCATGAGTTTGAATCCTGCTTCACACGTTCCTTGGTTTGTCTGCACCTGGATGTAGTAACTACATCGAGAGCTGTGGCAGCCTGTGCTCCCTAATGATTAACAAGTTACATATTGGCATTATTGCTTTGTTACTTTGCAGAACGACATGCAGATTGTTCCACTGTGCTAGATCCAAGACCATAATGGCGATATGAATATATTACTGGCACTATCACAATCCGTTTCTACTTCACCTTGAAGTCGATTTCTTCGAAAAAGTGAATGTAGTACCGCAAACCTCGAACAACCAACAGCCATGCTGACAGATAATATCACGAGAGTTACTTCCCCTGCATTCGACAAAATAAAGTAGACTGGTACTCTCCCTATGCTACGCTCAGCAAGCGCGGAATAGGGAAGGGGAACCAGTCTACAAAATAAAGCTCCACCCAGCGACAACCTGTTTCCCTTTGCGCGCTTCAACTTGCATATGTATATAGTGAGAAAATTGCGAGACGGAGCCCAGCTAATCTAAACCCACACTCCGCGGTGTACTGATTTCTTTAAGAATAATTATGATTGTTTAGATGAATACATTCTACTTTCGGTATTGTCTGCCATCGAAATAAGTTGCCACCGCCTTGATCCATCACAAATCGGTGTTTAAAAGTAAGTCTAGAAAACAGATCAACTGTGTCTTAAAGTTGTTACATTTCATCGAAGGCGGAAGAAACATTAAAAGAACTCAATATTATTAAGTTGCAGTTTTCATATTTGTAATACATTTTGTCCATGGTAAAACAGCTTGACAAAATAAAATGATACTCACAGCAGAGAAGATGGAAACCAAAACAGTAACTAAATGACGTAGTTCTAAATGTAATTGCCAAGTTTCAAACTTAGTATAACTTCATATAACGGATCAATAACATCCCAACTACACTAACTTGAAAATACTCAGCATCACATGAAGGCAAGAAGACAACACATTTTCCACCTCCAAAGGCTAGTTTAGTTGCATCAGGGGGCATAAACCATTTTATATGCTTTCCAGCCAGAGACCATACATATTGGTCTCTGAATGCTCAGACTTAATTATTTTAAGTTGCATAATTTGTGTTAGTGTCATTGTATCAGGACAGAAGGTTTTATCAGCTACATTAGCATATTATAATATTTGATCTGCAGTCATTCCAAAATATATCTGGCTGTTATTCATTTCAGGTTTTTCATAATGGAAGAGGCTCACCGGAATGTAATACGAAACAACTGGTTATACTTACTGGATACAGTCATCATATCTACAGGTGTGTCTGACTACTTGTTTCAGGAGAGAGTATTCTCTCAGGACATTCTGGATACGATTGACAGTAAACCAACAAGAAGACAAAGAGTGAGCGAATTCTTTAACTTTCTTGTAAGAAGAGGTCCAGATGCCTTTGAGAAGTTTTTAACTGCCTTGCATAACACACAGCAAAAATTTATAGCTCAAAAGTTGCTTCAAGATTTGGACGTTCTACAATGTGATGTTGCTGAAGCAGAACTTTGTTGAACTGACATGAATTTTGTTAGCTTAGGTTTTGTTACCTTGACGATATGGACTCATTTGTTTATCAGTGAAACTTGTGATTTGTGACAGTTTTAGATTTTCTCAAGCCTAATGTAAATTTGTACATTTTTCTATATGTTTTAGTTCTAACATTTACTCTTAAAAAGGTACTTTGTATTGTGTTTGTAGTTATCGTTACATGTGCCATGACATTACTATAAATATCAAAGTACAGTAGAATGTACAACATGTGATGTGACCAGAACTTAATACTACAATATACGCTGTAATAATAATGTGACTTGCTGAACAACAGTCATACAGCTGTAGCCACTGAACATGCTGAACAACAGTCATACAGCTGTAGCCACTGAACATGCTGAACAACAGTCATACAGCTGTAGCCACTGAACATGCTGAACAACAGTCATACAGCTGTAGCCACTGAACATGCTGTTCATTTACCACGACTGAAATGAAGAATTATACCAGTGACTACAGCACTATGGCTGTCTTCACCTACTGTTTTGGTACACAATAGGTTTAGGGTTTCATGAAGAAAATTCTTGGTATATTGCCGATTGCGTCATGTGATGTAATTATTCACTCTATTTACACAACCCAACCCAACCCCTCCTGAGAAGAATAGTTTTCAGTAAGTATGTGGCAAAATAATGAACTGATTGATATAACAAATGTTCAGGGGTTGGGGCTCACAGCCACTTGATGCATCATATATATTTGTTTTTAAATTTGTACAACTTAATACATTTAAAGAGACCAAAACTCCCAGAGAGATTGTAAGATAAATTTACAAGTGGACTGTAGTGACTTCCAGCTATTGTCATTTTACAATTGTTTTGAGGAACAGGGTCCTGCTCACACTGTTGCAACCATTGTTTACCTTATGTCCTTATAATTGAGATTTGTGGTGTATGTAACATATCCAGATCTGAATAGGAAACAATTAACTAGATCTTACAGTTTAGCTAGATCTTACAGTTCACCTTCTTGACCCGCTTATGGTATTAGTTCCAAAGTGTTTAGTCCACACAGGAACAGAGTGGACATGTTGGCACCCAGACAGTGAGATGCACTGCATTGGAATCTCACTCTGAATACTATTCTGTGTATTTTCTTAATGTGACCTCACATCAGACATTTCAAGATCACTTGACAGTCTGGTGATGTGGGTAAGGTATTAAAGACTCATCATTGAAGAAGTAGATGTTTGTGTTGACCATGTATTGTTATGGATGGCACTAGTCTACGAGAGGCTGCCTTCAGACTGTCATGCTGGACTCCACGTGTGCCTCGAGTCTTTCTTCATAATCCAGTGTATCACATGTCAAATCTTCCACCAAGTATTTTTGTTTTGAGTAGGCAGTGGAAGAGCATTGTGAAACAGACATTCTCAGACAAGTGAATTGTGATCAGTACAGAATCCGCGATTGAGGCAGCTCATCAATGCCAGTCATTCAGGAGCAGAATAGATGTGTATTTTTTCTAAGACTGCAATTTGACAGTTTTAGATTTTCTCAAGCCTAATGTAAATTTGTACATTTTTCTATATGTTTTAATTTTAACATTTACTCTTAAAAAGGTACTTTGTATTGTGTTTGTAGTTATCGTTGCATGTGTCATGACATTACTATAAATATCAAAGTACAGTAGAATGTACAACATGTGATATGACCAGAACTTAATGCTACAATATACACTGTAATGATAATGTGACATGCTGAACAAGTCATACAGCTGTAGCCACTAAACATGCTGAACAACAGTCATACAGCTGTAGCCACTGAACATGCTGAACAACAGTCATACAGCTGTAGCCACTGAACATGCTGAACCAGTCATTTGTATTGTTGAAGATTATTCCATGCAGCATTAAGTTGACTTCTAAGTTGAAATCTGTGTTCCACATCAGTCCATTGTTCATTAGAATAAATATCAGTGACTACTGCTGCAGGTGGTATTAGTTGAATGAATTGCAATGAGTGTCATTTGCATATTAAACTCAAGATAACATGCCCAGTTTTGCTCAGAACTATATTTTTTTAGAACTATTTCTTTTTATTACCCATATCGTCAAAAATTACCAGTCTCAACTATATAAAATGTGCACATATCACTTTTGCTTGCAACTATTGTTTCTGTATTTTATCATCAGTGACATCAGTTGAACATGACATCAAAGAAGAGGGAAGTCACACTTGCTTACAGTGTTTTACTTCACAAATATACATGGATTTGTTATGGAATAATAATTCATGAGAAAATTCATTATTATATATTACTACTACAAGCAATATATTCATGAATTTTCTTATGAATTATTCCATGATAAGTAAATGGATAATGAACAAATCATAGCAACTGAGCAAGTGTATCATTCAAGTGTGAAAGTTTGCTTTGTGAGAACATATATATATATCATTACCACTTTTGTTTCTGCTTCAAACAGAAATAAACTTGTGGAAACTGGATATATTGTGCCTGTACTCATCACTATGGTCTCGCACAAGTAGCTTAGTTCTTCTCTATACCATTTCCAGTTATGTGGTATATCAGAAGTTCATCCTAACACTTTAAACAGAATGTTTTATTTTTTTACATAAAGCAATGTGTATGATGAATATATTGTTTATATGTATGTTTATAGTTGCTATTGCTCATCATGTGTGAATGAGATGTGTAATAAAATTTGAAAATATTGAATAAATCACTATAGTAATACATTCTTACCTCCTGGGTACAATCCTTCATTTCAGTTGATGAAGCAATATATGAGTGAGCTGGTTTGTGGCAAGAACACGTTTTGGAATGATTGGTGCAGTTGCACTGGTTTTCATAAATGAGGCCTACGAATAACTGAGGTAATTTAAAGCAGAATGGATTAACATCACCATAACAACACCTCACTTCATGCTTTAAAGGATATGTTCTGGGTACAAGAGGACCTTTTCTGTGTTCTGCCTTGGAATCCGGTGTGGAAGTCAAGATGATCAGCACTGGTCTTGAGGAACCGAGAATTGTGTCCCTTTATCTTTTCAGGATCTGATGACCCATGGGATCTTATCTTTAGCACAGACAAGTCCAAGTCAACAGGATCAGCTTTCATAGAGAATATTCCAGAGTGTGTCCCTTTTTCTATACCAGGAAGCAGTTTAGATCCTTGGCCAGTGCAGGGGTTAACGCAAATATCAATGTTTACATAGATATACCTCTAGACCCCGACGTTTTTGGGGTTTTTAATTTTGCAGGTGGTACCATGTAACAATAACATGCTACAAACAAAACCTGATAAAACAGTGGAAATCTCAACATGAACACTCGCTCAACATTGCCAGTAAATGTTTTGTTTGAGTGACCTCTCAAACAGCAGTCAGTCAGTATCATACTTACTATCAGATCATTTCATCCTGACAATGACAGAGTGGTTTAACGGAACACAGCTGTTGTTTATAGTCAAGACATGGCAAGATTTAAAGTTGGGAGTGCACAATCCCATAGTCAAAAGAGAAAAAGTAATCAAACAGTTGGTCATGCCACAGAATATCACAGACACATCATGGTTCAATTGTACTCCTTTAGCACTGTATGTTTGTTGTTTATCACCTCACACAGCAATACTCCTGCCATATACCAAAAAATACTGGGATATATATATATTCCTGCCATATGGTGATGCTCTGTAAATAGTCAAGTCTGGTCCAGACAATCCCACAATCGAAACATGAACATTGATTTTTACAGTTGGGATAGGATGCCATGTCAAAGTGTGCAAGCCTGACCACCTGATTCCATTCTTTGCCTCTTACAGCAAAGACCACTTCTCGCCCAGTCTTCACAGTAAGATTTTGTTTTAACCAGTGATAGTCTGCTTCCAGACAGAGGTAAACTAGTTGGTAAACCAATGGCCTCTGTCATACATCGGCATCTCAGGATGATATGGGGCAAGATATGGAAAAAGAAGGGTCATGATATTTTTATCACTTGATACTATTCAAGCACAAATCTGTCATTTTAAAAAACCTTGTCTACTCTTCAAAAATATGTCACTAAAAAAACATCCAGTTTGTTAAGAGTTCTAATTCTCCCCAGCTAGGTGTTGAGCGTCTTCTCATCAGATTCCTTTATTCTTCATGTGCTTCGGTTTTCATTCTTTCAACAAACTTTTGTGTCTCAAGAAACTTTTCCAAAGGAATTTTCTCCCACTCCACTAATTCATCTAGTATTTCATTAATCTTTTGGAATGTGATGCTTGGATCTGATCACCACAGATTGCCGACACTAAATATGATGTCATTTTATTGTTTGGCATTACATGACATCATACACAAAATTTGGGGGTCAGATATTCATTATCTTCCCTTGTCAGAGAAAGAAAGATGTGGCCATCTTGCCAGGTCCGGATATTTTGCCAATATTGGGCTAGGAACAAAATGTATATATGAGGACATTATTACTGTATTAAGAGATAAACTTTTACATGAACAACAACAAAAAAGAAATGTTTATCATGTTTATTTACATCATGTTTTTACTTCTCAGTTACAAAGTCATCATAGCTGTGATTCTAGGTTCGACAGGTCCTGAGAGGTGAAAAAGTGAATACAGCTGCATCATCTGATGAAGGAACTAACCAATAATATTGGGTGCATACATGAAATACAGTTACCTCTTACTTGCATGTACTTGACTGGCTGGGGACGGTGGGTGTCTAAGTGAGTTTAGCTTTTAGCAATATTCCAGTAATATCTTACCAGAATATGGGCTTCACACATTGTACCCATGTGGGGAATGGAAACCGGGTCTTCAGCATGCGAATGCCTTAACCAGTAGGCTACCCCACTGCCCCGAGTCTATTCAGAGATCAGATCAGAGATCAGTTTCTGGACTGAATCATATCTTACTGACCGCCTCTAACCCAGTATTTGATGCAGCATTTCCAAAACATGCAACATTGTTTCAAAACCCCTTCCCCTTTAATCCTGATGACACATGAAAGTCCTCAATAATCAGCCTGCAGCCTACATACACTGGACAAAAATAGTTAGGGATGATATATGTACATTTTCAAATTATGACTAATGATATATAAATTCATAGACACACTTATAAAATATCAATCCCCCAAAACCAATATCCATAACTTACTTTGTCCGATACACTTGAACCAAACTAGAACTGTTCACGTTTCACCATAATGTATTTTGGTAAAATCCTCTTGGGCAGCCATTTTTTAAACCCCATCCATCTTTAATCTCACTAGCCCAACCGACCTTTAACAAATGACCAGTCTCTAAATAGATTGAAAGACACCATTTTCAGCTGTTCCCAAATTTGTCCAGGTGATAATCTGATTTATTCCACGGATTCAAGTTCAAAGAAATCAAAACAGGAAATTACAAGAAAATCAGAAGTGATTTCATTTCAATGAAAACTAACTGAACACATATATTAGATCTTAATACGTCAGTGTGCAGGGTTTATGGACAAACCTGACTTTATCAAAAACATGTGACCATCACAAATTTCTATCCATCAGTACCGAATACATTTTTAATAATGATGATGAAGACAAACCTTATAATGGAACATACATCTGTTGACTGAGCAAGTGTTCCAGTGGTCAGTAAAATGCATATGTGCTGAACTGGTTGACCTGAACTCTTGATGGTGGAATATACGGTAGAAAAGTACTGGACACAGTCAATTAGGATGATGATACTGTACATCAATGAGAGGAATCCTCCGAAACACTGCCATTTATACCCTACACTGTTTCCATATACTTCACATCATCACACTGCAATATATAACTGCCAATAGCATCACAATACACTGTGTTACATCCATCAGATGGACCAGCTCTGTACAAGGACTATCAGGACTTGCTGGCTTTAAACCAGACATACATATTTATTGTTATACATAGTTATACACTGTTATCACTATGGCTACAGAAAGATAAGTTAAGCATTACCTCATTGTGGACAAAGCTGACACTGGGATTCATAACTTTTAAAACATATGCAAAAAGACATAAGTTTTACTAAAAACATGAGTCTTACTTAAAGCTAATACAGAACTCATGGCAATATATCACAGTAAATTCACATACATTAACATCTTGTAACAGGTATGGTAAGTATGAAGCATCTGTGCTCCATGACTTACTGACGATTGGTAAGTAATTTTTATACAACACTTAAAGAATTCTAAATCTACATCTATCATAAAAAAATATACTAGGGGTGATTTGTCAAGTCACCTAGTTGGTACCCTAGGGGAACCTTCAAGGCATTATATAAATATGATATACATTACCCAGGAAGTTGAGAATGTGTTTGACACTTGTCTGATGATCTTCGGAATTGTCAATGTACTGTATTCTTATTACCTTTCTTATACATATTCAAAATCATGATTCTAAAATGTGAAATTCCTTCTGAAAACAATTCATTTAGAAAAACATACTACATGCAAATTGGAATGAAAAAACATCACTTCTGTTATACAGCCAGCATCTCCACGGCAGACCCTGGGACATTTATCTAATTATACATCCTCAATCCTTCTCAGCTCCACCAGCTAATACCCATCCCCATTTCAGCTTCAGCGAGGAGCGTTGTAGGGTCCTGTAATACTTGTGGGTTCCCTACTGCATTATTAACACATGACCATATACATAGCATTATGTACATGGACCTGATTCAGGGATTCATGTCACGTGTTGGATTGTGCTCATCCTTGTTTAGCAGTAGTATCTCCATTAGATTGCTATTTTGTCCTGGGACCTCTTTTCCAAATATAGTCAAAAGTTGTTGTGTCATACTGTTCTTTACAAGTAAAGCATGGTTTTCATTCATTATTCAGAAATTTGTTGACATTTTTTCATCATTTGATGATTGTGTTGACAATAACTCAAAGTACTTGTCCCTTCAAGTGCAAGACATCAATGTTTGGATGTATCTTTCTTTACATGAGGAATTGATGAAAATTGATAATTACATTATTCTCTGATGATGTGACAAACAGTTATTTGAGCCTGTTTTAGTTACATCATGTCTATAACAGAAAGAAAACACTCTCCTTATCTTAGTGCATCTCTTCAACCTAAACAACAGCAGTCTACAACAGTTTTCAAATCCTTTCTTAACTACTTTACTTCAACAACATGGATGACAGGAGATGAATGCCTAACTTTCACTCGGAAGAGACAATTTTGATTTGTTGTTTGACTTGAACTGAAGTTCATGAGGAATCAAACTTCTCTCTAAAGTTATACAAGACAAGAGCCATGGAGTTTAGTCTACAAAGAGGGCCTGTGTACCAGTAGATGCACAAAGGTCTGGGATGTTAATGGTAAAATAATGGAGATACAATTTATCTAGGATGCACGCTACACCTTGTGTCAATGTGAGTTTTGCACCGTATGCTTGATGATGTCCCATTCTATAGTACACTTGTCCTCACAGGCCCGAAGTGCCTTTACAAAAGCCTGGAACGTTGCTTTGCCTGCCTCACGCTGTCTCCACTTCGTAAATATATTAAACATCTGCAAGTATGGCGTATGACCAGCTAATTTGGCCTGTTCAATTTGGGCTTTGGTCATTTTAAGTTCAACGGCAATGAATTCCCAACCACTGCCAAAAGCCCCCACCATTCTGCTCAACTCTTTCTCTTGTATCTTGTCTGTCCTGCGTGAACCTGGCACACTCTCAAACCAGTCTTCTGAAACAAAAGACAATAAAATTCAAATAATGACACCATACTTGACAATCTGACTTAAACCTGAACATCATGGTGAAGACACATCTTGGATCTATAAACACATGGAATGTAAATATTTCATCAAATAGCTCTCAATGACACCAAAATGACTTGTTTTTCAATGAGAATACAGATAATGAGCTACCAGATGTCATATATATTCATCTGTCACACACACCAACAGGCAATGCCAAATATTAGAAATTTAATTAGTTTTTTTAAGTTTAATTAGTTGGATCACTCGCAGATCACTTATTCCAAGTTTGGTTTAATATGGACAATAACTTTTACTAAAAGTTAACAAAGGACAAGTCTTTTTCCATAGGTGAATTTTCACGATTACCTTCCTCAGCTTCGGAAACTAGAACTGTGTTTTCGAGAATTTCAGCAACATGTGAATATCCAGCTTCTTTAATCGCATCTAAGAACACTGTATAACCATTTCTTCCCGAGTTGAATAATTTAGTCAGGAAGACATCAGTCCTCTTGCTTCGAATATTTGGCATGGCATTTTTAACTTCCTCCATGTCATCTACAGAGAAAATACGACTCTGAAACATTTTATCAACTAAGTCTTTTCCATCAAGTTCACTTTTAAGGAGTTCATAGTTCAACTGTAACCGTTTTTCATCTTCTGGAGGAAGTCTGCCTCTTTGCTGAGTTGCCATCTGTGAAGAAACCAACAAAAACACCATACAGAAATTAATAAAATGTTCATATGAACTGTTCAAGATATACATTCATATAAAGTCAACAAAGATAAAAACGTTACACTCATTTCAAAGTCAATAATTTGAACATTTTTAAAAATGGGTTTAAATAACGATTGCATTCAATTCTCTTGTCATTAAAGATGCTATAGAACACAGATCATGTTTGTCATGGAATCGGTTCCACCAGAAATGCGACTACAATGACCATGATCAAAAACTGTGAGTCACAACATAATGAAATTATGTCAATATCGGGTGTGTCCTCCATGGGTGCGATACAACGTCTCCTCATAGATTGGATGATGCATCTGAACACAGCTTGGGGAATGCGCTGCCATATTTGTACCAACATGGCACCAAGCTCCTGCAAGTTCTGTGGAGGGTTCCTTACTTGATCTTGATTCATCTATGGACACAACCCTATTCCAATATCACTGGGTCCATCTCAGGTGCCGGTGTGCCAGAGAAGACGTTGGCGTCGATGGAAACGGGTTAGAATTCGTCCACGATATAGTCGACGGGGACAGTCAGCTGTGGTGCCAGTTTGATGGACATGTATCTGGAGATTATGGATGGTCTATCAACTGCATCCAATAACCCTCGTAACATCAGTGACGGACAATGCCGTATTCAGCATGTCAATGGCACATTCATGCTTAATGTTTGACAGTCATGGCATTGCAAATCAACGAATAATTAACCATTTCTGAGATGACACTCTACTCTGCTACCGTGAGATCAATTGCATGTGTATCAATAGGTCACTTGACTTGTGGCACATGGAAACGTGATGCAGTGCTCTCCCTCTTGCTAAGTAGGCCAAACCAGTAGAATGAATGTGTGACGTAATACCCTTGACAATGCATTTAACCATAATCACAACAAGAGCTCTTTCAAGAAAAGTTTCAAAACACTATTTGCAAAATAAAGAGTGTCAAGTTTTTATTTTTGCTGAGTTTATTATATAATCCTCCTTGCATTACCTGTCTACTTAGTAGATCTTAAGGGTAAGGTATGGTGAAGGCATCTCAATAAAACAGCAACATAGTTTGCCAGCTGACCAAACATGACAACATGATCTAGGGAATTGGCATGTGCAGAAAACCTTGCATGTTAACAACCTTATTACTTTATTTAACACATATCTAATACATACATGAAGACTCAAATATGTAACTTTCTTAATGAAATTGATGTTTTATTCTTATCCTGACTCATGCTTAATTGCTTATCTCCTCTTCCTGGCAAACGTAGTGGAACACCTGAAATCCCTTGAAGTTCCCTTCTAAAAGAAGCGTAAAAATACACTCACCCACGAGTAGCCCCCCTTTACCCATTCACATGGTCAGCTGATCGGCCATGATTGTCACTCTCTCCATAACAATCGCTTGACACGAAAATTATAGGAATTCAGCACGCCTGAAAGGGGTGGCTGGCAGGGCTTTTGCCATGATTCAGGATAAGTTTAATATATCAATTTTATTCAGAAAATTACATATTTTTCCTTATCCTGAATCATGTTTAATTGCTTACAGAATCCAACAGAAACGGCGGTGGGTCAGACCTGGACGCTGGATTCTGCTGGCTGTCAAAATTACGTCCTATAATTTTCCCCCTTAACGGGACCTTGTAACGGTGATAATTCGGTCCTATTCTTCTAATAGTCATTTGTAGATTCTGGGGGGGATCACATCCAGTCAAACTTGTCTTCTGCAGAAGGCTTCGTTGACTGGAACGTGATGATATCCAAAATAACTAGCGTTCTGCTAGTGTCTGATGCAACTGAATGTCAAGAAAATAATAATAATTTCTAGGCTAGGGCTCTGACTTCATGCGGGTTGGAGGCTTGCAGATGTTCCAATCCTGCTGCTTTATATGCTCTAAGTATACCAGCTCTAATCCACACTGAGATAGTGTTGTGGAATACTTCCGTAGGTGTCTCAGTAGATACAGGGATGAACAGGCACTTGAAACGTTGTCTTCTAGACTTGCTCCATGTGATGTATATCTTCAATGCTCTGACTGGACATATTGATAAGTCTTGCGTATCATGACATCAGGATTGAAGACAAGGCCGGTATGCGGAACTGTCTGTCCAAATGACCTGGCAGTTGATTCTTTGCAATAAAATCCCATTGTAGACCCAGGTGAGCTGTTTTTTCGTGACTTGCATCAAACTTCGTACAATTAAAGTCTACAGCAGGAATTTGACCTTCGTGCAGCTGTAGCCAAGGCAAGTGAAAAAACAGCATCTTCTGAGTCAGCAGTTCAGCAGGTCGAGCGGACTTGTGAAATGCTGGAATACAGCATTTAGATCTAAATCTGTGTTGTTGATCTTCAAACTTGAAGGAGGGTAGTAAGGCAAGTAACTTGGGTACTTTAGTCAGCTTGGTCCCCATTTCCATGGTGACGACTGACCTGAGAGCTGCCAAGTATGTAGATAATGTAGAGCCTTTCAGACCTCTGGAATGGCGTAAATGGCATAGATAATCTGCTATCTATGGATGTGTTGCCTTAATCGCCGTGAATCCTTTCTCCTGGTGTATGCCTCAAATTGTTTCCACTTGTCATCATACTAGGGGCGAGTGGATTTCCGTAACGCTAAAGTAACTGCTTTTGCTCCTCTCGCCGAGTATCCTCTGTGCTTTAAACAGGTCTTGATAGGATCCATACGTGAAGTTGGAATGCAGATGGTTTGCCATGCGCCTGTTTTGTGTGAGGATGGACGAGAAGATTCTTCCAGTCTGGTAATTATAGCACTGGTTGTCCTGACTCTTCTTTAAGTGTTGGAAACCAATGTCTCGTTGGACAGTATGGCGCGACCAAGATCAGTTGTAGCCCCTTCATCTGATTTTCTCGATGACTTTTTGGTAGCATCACTGGAGGGGGAAACAAAAACGTGTTTCGTCCTTCCCCCAGGATGCTGTTGCCCAGTCTAAGGGATCTGGTACCGCGACACAAATGTTGAACCTAGTTGAAGGACCAAAGGAATGAAAAACTTATCGCCATATACGTGACCCCAGGTGCCTCCAGCCGCCCTCGTCGGGCAATAGGGAGAGAGTGACAATCATGGCCGATCAGCTGACCATGTGTGTGGGTAAAGGGAGGCAACTCGTGGGTGAGTGTATTTTTACATCCGCTTCTCTTAGAAGCGAACTTCAAGGGATTTCAGGTGTTCCATTACCTTCACCAGGAAGAGGAGATAAGCAATTAGCATGAGTCAGGATAAGGAAAAACATGTTTACTGGAGTTCAGTTGATCATATGTATGGACATATATTGTGTTAATTACTAAATTAAGGAAAATATACACATTTGATTATTTGCATCTGTAAACTGATAAAACAACACTTTGTCACTGCTAGTTAAATCTGAAAAATTTCTTTGGTAAATAGGCTTTTAACTTAAGTACACAATAATGCGTGTATGTATTTCTTTTATGTAACAATAAAGTTCTGTTTGTTCGTAGCACATAACAGTGTTGGCTTATGCATTTTTTTCAGGCAATTAAAATGGCATGCAAAAAAGTGATTATTTCTCCCTTGCTGTGACCCATACACGTTATTTGTCACCATTCACTTTATGTCCAATCATGAATTTATAACAACACGACAAATGTTCCCATTTGGCATTTCTCATGTCTGGAGTAAATACTCCAAAATTACAAAGTAAGGTCTGATGTGACAAACTTATTATATGTTATGTGACAGATGCACAGAAGTGCAGCAAGGGGAACTATCAGCTGAGTTACAAAAACAAACATCGATTATAGGATCAACTGATAACACACTGATTGATTAATTACTCTTATCTCCCACAGCAGATTTGTCTAAAGGTAGTGTTTATGTGTGTGGATTTACTATTCCATACTGAACATACCCTGTTGTGAAGTGCCTGTGTAAAATCAACATGCTTCCATCAAAGAATTAACCACCAATATGTTGACAATTATTGGCTAACTAAATTACTCTTTTAAAGAATGGTGGATATCATACAATTACTTGCCAGGTGTGCTATCTTGAGTGGCCAATGAGGCCATACACCAATGTGGAAAACCTGAAACGATGTATCAGTTCTTTCGCATATTAAACTGTTAAACAAAAAGACATATTACATGGATCAGGATTATTTACCAGCTGCAGATGATTGGTATATTGTTCTTTTATGCGGATATTGATGGATATATTCCTGAACAAGGTAATAGCCTGACATTGTTGCTACAACTTCAGATAGTTTTAATTTCAGTTGTTACAAGAGTGTATTTTCTGTAAATTGTATTATTTACTACGTGGTAACTATTATTGGGTCACAATGTTTAAAGTTTTGAGTGAATGTCATAATGGGTTACATTTCGTACCATAAATGTTCAGTGCTTTTCATACTTTGGCAGCAGGCTTCAAGGTAGTGCTTTAGATTTACCTCCCTTTGATACGTGTTGTGCGTACTTCCAGGAGGCTACCAGAAGCTTCTACATTAATGGCAATGGTCATATTGTGCTCCAACACTCAGGAATCAGTAACAGTGTATATAAAGGCAGATTACTGTGTTGACGAGACGCACAGATTATCTGGAGTACACTAAACTGCCTGCCTTTATCAACGTTCACCCTACATAACCGGTGCCTGACCGCTCGCCATGTTATAATCAGTATAGCTGTTTTTCACTCTCAGACCAAGACTTTGGTGAGTTGACATTATATTTGTGACCCGTTACTTTAGATTTGACTCAGTTGTATTGTACATAAAATCTCTATTGTGTATCTTTGTAGCTTGCCTGTGCTTTCTGCTCAATACAATATTATTGAAAATTTCAGACTTGTCAGTGTTATATTTTGCTGGTTCTGAGGGGATTTCTTATACCTTTTGTCACTTATTAACGGTAATAACCATTACACAATATTTGCATTTCGTTTTTACTCATTTGTTGTAGCATTAGTGGGTTTGTGTTAAATATGATTCATGTTGGCAATCTATACAATGTCTTGATATTACAGCCATGTCCTAAATTCACTATAAGTATAAGCAGATTGTGTGCTTTTTGATTAAGTTTCAAAATGCATACAAATATGATAATAAACTAATAAGGATTGTTGCGGTCAAATGCCCTATTTATAGTTACATTGAGATCATGTGGTCTGTTGTAAGTCACTTGACTGTAAAAAGAGAGGTAACTTGGGGCAGAGGCATGCGATGCTATGGAGTTTTGGGAGGCTGACACAAGTGACAGTGTCAGTCAGAATTCAGTGTTGCAATACGGTTTTTCAACTGGCAACAACAGGGACACAGTGTACACAGAATTAAGAACAGAATAAAGGTTTGCTGTGTTGGAACCGTAGAAGTTATTTGTACAGACATTTGCAGCGGTGACAAGGATTGTAAGACAAAATATACAGACTGCCAAAGTTGACATTCACCTTGCTGTCGCTAATTAACTAAACAAACAACAAACACCATTTTTTTATATTATTTACTTTATTATGTTGTCTAAACATATCAGAAGAAATAACTGAAAAAGATTCAATAGTTTTTCTGTAGTATATACGAATAACGAAAATATTCCAGGGTAATTAGCCAAATCCAGTCAATTATTGGGAGCCAGTGATACAGCTACTATCAACTGCGCATGGCACAGGCAAAGTCATGAACCAGTCACAAATTCTGGGATATCATCCAGGTACTCATGGGAGAACAGCAATAACAAAATCAACAACCAGTCCACACAAATTGCTCTGGATCAGTGCCCTCATAAACACAGTGACTTACTGCTGTAGTTAAAAGTTTGGCCTGTCTTTTGAATCCCTCACCAAATACGTGCACAAGAAATCAAACATATTTGTATCTTTTTGTTTTAGAATAGTGTTGCAATTCATGATCTGTCCTTGTGTTCAACTGTGACATTGCAGTATTGTTGCACAAATGTATTACACCCACTACGTTGTATTCAGTACTGACGTCATTTTGTTATGGGTTTGTAAGGCATCAGGGCTGTGTTGTTTACATTACGAAAATAAACATATTATTTTACGCTGTCATTTTATTTTTGAGGAATACTGTCATTGTAAATGTTAAAAGAGCCAAAAGAAATGTACAATTGCAATATGTGGAGAAAGGCATTTTTGTAAGGTTTCAGTGCAGTGTTGTATATGAAAATGAAGATTATATTATGCTGTCATTTTTAGTTTTGAGGAATACTGTGATTTTAATTTTTAAGGGGGGTGTTAGTGGGGCTTGCCCCCATTTAAAAAGAGCCAACCAAAATAATTAATATTACAATGTGTGGGGCTTTTTGTAAGGTTTCAGTGCAGTGTTGTTTAAAAGGAATCAAACAAAATTTTAAATTACAATATGTCTTGTCTCTCAATACCACAGAAGTGTGGCCTGATCTTTGATCAAAATGTTTTTCTCAAGCATTGAAAACTTTGTCTTGATAGCATTTACATTTTCCTAAGTGGCTAATTATTCCCCTAAGTAGAAGCAGCAGGTGTATTTCTCCATTTATATGTTGTTTCAAACATAAATGTTTTCTCTGTTTCTCACATTCTGATCACTGCTTAAAAGCCTTTCATGTATCATTCAGGAGACTCACACTTTGAACATTACTTAATCCCCTTTCATGAATAATTTAAAAATTCAGATGCTTTTGCTTGCCCGATTGGAGCTCTTTATACTCAAGTATTGATAGAACATACTTTTTAATGTGTTTAATGACTATTCTGTTTCTTTTAATGTGTATGAGATATATAACCATCTAGATGTGATACAATGCTTCTATAGTAATATATAGAGAGTTTGTGTCATTTTTGTGTCAAAAATGGAAATTCACCATAGATCATGGTAGTGATATGGAACAACATTTTGTTATCAATTATGAATGACTGATATGAACAAATTTCATTTCTGTGACTAAACATGTCATGAGTTTTTTATTCTTTGGCTGGAATTTATTAGAGGTGGATTTTGTCTTAGGTTGCAATTTTGGGGTGGATTTTGTCCTAGATTCACTGAAGATTTTTTTACTAATAAGAGAATTAAATGTTAAATGTTAACAACTTAACATGCAAAGTCTCACTTTTCTTGCTGATAAACCCATATTCTCTATTCAGAAATATAAAGAAGTCTACATTCACAATAAGCATAATAACCACATCAAAAACTGCACCATTCGCATCTACACCAATAACGTACAATTGTAACAGTATGCTGACAACTGTCGTAATCGACAGCTGGTGAATCATAACTGACTGACTGGCAGACAAATGTCGGACCTGCCCCTAAATCAATATACATCTTGGGCACATATGCATGTATTTCATTTCCTTACAAGACGAAGGCCTATATATATGTTGCAAGAATAGCGGAATATTCTTCGCTGAATGTGTGTTTTTTCGGCTATGTGTGACTGATTATATATATATGAACATGCAAGAACATGGGTCCTTTACTTAAATACCTACGTCGCCCTGTCTTTCACAAGCTTACCTTTGAAAGGTCCGATCGACAAGGTAACAAACATTAAAGAAACCGGAAGACAAATGTTGGGAGCGGTTATTATTGATAGTGAGAAGTGAAAATGTATCATGCATTACTTGAAATTAAGTAAAATACAATATAGAAATTTTTTGGAAGAATATAATGATGTCATACAACTCTGAGACCAGTGTCATATTTTAGGAACATTTTATCAATAAATACGCCTCTAGCTCATCACACTTTAATGACGTCTCCCGGAGAGGGTCTTGTTTTGTTTTCAGAGCAGAAGAACAACTTAGACTTCGACCCCGAAAGAACTTTGACTTACACAAGCTGCAGACAGTCAGAGAGCTACTAAGTCTTGGCCCGTTTCAGTTATTTTACAAATATGATTTCAACGCTGAGGCATCTTACAAGACGGTCAGGGATTGCATACAGAGTGTTCATTGCACCATCATCAAGCAGTCCAGCGCAAACACAAGATTCGCTGGAACCGTCTGCTAGTGCTACAGATTCAAAGACTGAAGTCACCTCATCCAAACCTTCAACGAATGTTCCTTTTGCCAAAAACCTCTTTCTTGGAAGATTTGATAAAGTGAGTTATTGCAAATTGTTCATCCAGCAAGGGAGGACAGTTGGGGTAGCCCAGATGCAGGGTGATGTCTGGATGTCTGTAAGGGTAGCCAAGTAGTAAAGCGTTCACTCGTCATTCTGAAGGCTCGGGTTCGATTCCTCAAGTGTGTATGATTATTAAAGCCCTTTTGGTGTCCGCGGGGTTTGCTTGAATATTGATAAAATCCACATAAAGTATATAACTGATCTGCCTTTAGGGACCTAGGGTCTAGTTCATATGAATAAACTCGTATTCCAGCCAAGGCCTACATCGAGTTTATACGGCGAGTGCATTTTCTTTGACGCACCTTTCCACAAGAAATTTGAGCGGAACGGTTTAAGGCAAAATCAAGACTGAAAACCCAACCTATCGACTGATATTTTTGCAGGTTTTGCTAAAACAAACATTCATCGTAAAAGCGGGACACTTACCTCCAACAAAATACACTCATTTTATTTCTGACAAGTCTTGAAACATATATACACCCCTTGATTGCCGGCCATTGTGGATATGTAAATGAGAGGTTGCTTAAAAAACGGAATCCATGAAAACGGACCATGACGCTCTGCAGTAGGCGGGAGGGGAAACGAACCGTTAGTGGTTTATATCATTTTGTGGATGGTACATTTCAGGTTCCGAGATGTCTTGAGACCTACAATGTCATTTCTAGATGTTTTTGGTGTTGGATAGGTGTGCATAGTGTTCTTATTATCCAAATGGGAAAGGTTTTTTTTTCAGACATGACATTACCATGGTGTCACATGTCTCATGCTACTACTTGGATTAAGACTGAAGTTCCTATAACGTTGGAAGCCTAGGGAATAAGTCAGTGGTGAAAATCAGGGTTCGAATTCCAATTTGTGAAGTCCATTTCTGGTGTCGCCCGTCTAGATAGTCCTGGAATATCGCTGAACACCGGGGAGTGAAACGGACCTCCATCACTCACTCACTTCAAATACGTAAGGTACACACGCGTGTTATTGGTAACGTATTAGAATATGTGCCATTTACACATGTTTGACACATATTTTCGGAGAGTTATTCACCATCTGCCAAGCTTTCTAATATGCGACATTTTAGGAAGACTTCTGTATGGGGAAGAACCGTATTATTTCAGTTGACTTTATTAAATACAGTATGGTTCAAAATTATTGAGAATAGCTAAAGCATTTCATATTATTAAACGAGAACAAATCAGATAAAATTGAATGTATTGTGAAAGTGAACTGACCTTTTCATGTTGTGTAGGTAACAATTAAATATTTTATCAAGTCTCCTTGAGCTTCATGGCACAGTCTAAGACGGGTAGGCATACTTCCTATCAGAGAGGTTAGTGTCTTGTGAGTTATGCTGTCCCAGTATCGGACCACTTCTCTCTTCATGTCTTCAATTTTTGTCAACCCCTTTTGATTCACACATTTCTTCATCATCCCCCAAATGTTCTCAATGGGATTTAAGTCAGGACTAGATGCAGGAAATGGTAATGCAGTCACATTTTTCTCCTGAAACCACTGCTTGGCATGTTTTGCGGTGTGTTTAGGATCATTATCTTGCTGCAAAATCCAGTCATTTCCATAAAACACATGTGCACTTGGTAGGAGAAAATTATCTAATATGTTAGTGTAGCGTTGACTTGTCAGATTTCCCTCAAACACACACAGCGGGGTCGTTCCTAATAAGGATATCCCTCCCCATGCATGAAACTTTGGGCTGTATTTAGGTCGTCGATACAACGGTGCTGACGCAGACTTTGTCCATATTTTCACATTATTGGGATATACCCATATTGAGCTTTCATCAGTAAAAATCACATTTTCCCAGTCAAAGTTTTCATGTGCCAAACACCACTCAACACGCCTGTCTTTATGTTCTTGTTTCATGAGAGGAGAAGGAATTCCAGTCTTTTTCTCCCATCCAAGATCAATCAAATTTCTTCTAACTGTGGATTTTGATACAACTGTTGATCCCCTTTCTATCAATTCATACCTGATGTTGGAGATGCTTGTCCTTTGCTTTTTAGACGCTAAAATTCCCAGCCGGACGCGATCTGAGAAGTCCAATTTTCTGGGTCTCCCTGCTCCTTTCTGGTGCCCAAAATCCTTTCCCTCTTTAAAATTCTTCCTAATCCTATATACAGTAGAAAGAGGAGTTCCTGTTCTCTCTGCCAATGTATTTACATCATCAATTCCTTGATTACACAACTCAAAAATCAACCTTCTTTTAACTTCAGCAGACATTGTTGACAGTGCTGAGGAAAATGACGTCTGCTACAAATTCAGGGGAGGTAACTCTAATTGTACTATACTCAGTAGGCCAAGATGAGTTACCTCCCTTATACCATTACTTAGTTTTAAGTATCAGTGAATCAGTTGAGGTGTTAAGATAGCTCAAAGTAAGAAGAAAAATTCTCAATAATTATGAACCAGACTATATTTGGTGGACGTCCTGCCCTATCGTCTATAATGTCCTTCCCCTCTAGCGATAACCTAGCCCCAAGTTAACTGTAAATATACGACCCTTCCTCCATTAAACAGTGATGCGTATAATTAGTTATTATGTTTATATAGTTGTATGTATGGATATGAATCTAAGAATGTTATGTGTAATTAGTGCTCAAATAATTCTCGGTACTTGATGTTATGTTTATAGAGCTATATATGTGTGGATGTGAACGTATGATGTTTACGTCGTTTCGTGAAACTGTAGCTGTGGTATTTAGGAGACATCTTGCATGTACCATGTCCCCGCTTAACCACCTCCGACTTGTATTTACTGAAGCGTAATTAAAAACGTTTTTCGTTGTGTTAGTTTTGTTTAGTCAATTGTTGGGCCTCCCCTGTTAACTTTCTGGGAGAGGGATTTGAAGTGAATGTGCCCGCATATGAAACACTATCAAATTATTCTTGATGAAATACAATCCCAAGAGCGTGTGTCATACAGTTTTTCTTGTCTTGGAAATACATTCACCGATTTGTTGAATATGTCTTCTTTCGGCGTCATGTAACTTGCGTAATGGCGCCATTCTATTACTGAAGGATAGGATATTGTATGGTGTAGACATGTAGAACGTAGAGGAAATGAAACATTTGAATGAATCAGTGAAGAAATCCTAATTTGGAAATATGTCAACTTTACAAAGTGCATGAAAGTGAAAACTGTCATCTCGTAAGACCCACTATGTATCCTACACGCACACTGCCATTATGATAATGGTGTAGAATTATAATTACTTACAGTGATTCATTTCGTTTTAGAGTAATCAATGTAATTTTAAGAGTTCAGTGAATGGTGCGATGATATGTGGGATCCTGAAATGTCTACAAACGATGAAGAAATGCCTTAAGTTCGTTTCCCCGCAACCACAGTCAATTTATTGCTAACCGTTTTAGTGGGATTCCACTTTTTGCTTAACCAATCAAAATGTCCGTCAAGTGGTGAAAAACGGGGGGTGGTTCTGTATCAGGGCTTATATAAAATAAAGTGAATGGATGTTAGTGGATGTAAGTATGCCATTTTGAAAATGAGTGTTTGCTTTAGCAATCCGTGCACCTGTTCTAGTCGATAGGCTGGATTTTTGCCTTAAACCGCTGTACATATCTGTACAGCGCACTGTGCGTCAAAGAAAATTCACTCGCCGGCTAGACGTCGAGCACACCTTGGTATAGTGCGAAGTCGTCTAGTTATATGCTGGACTACCTAGGGTCATGATGTTTGGTCCAGCAATGAAAACATTACCAACTGATGGCCCTTCATCCACTAGTGTCATGTAATAACTGTTAGACCTTATCAGAACTATGATATTGGAATAAGTTAAAGCCAACTTGAGCAATGGGCAGTGTTTTTCTTACCAGACTTTGTGAAAGTCCCGGGGTACAATAGTCTTCAGCAACCCATGCTTGCCATAAAAGGCAACTGTGCTTGTTGTAAGAGGCGAGTAACGGGATCGGGTGGTCAGACTCGCTGACTTGGTTGAGACATGTCTTCGGTTCCCAATTGCGTAGATCGATGCTCATGTTGTTGATCACTGGATTGTCTGTTCCAGACTCAGTTATTTACAGACCGCCCCCATATAGCTGGAATATTGCTGAGTGCAGCGTAAAACTAAACTCACTCACTCACTACTAGAATTTGTAACAAAGAAACCATTATCTTCCATATCTTCCATGGTTTACTTGATTGCATCCTCGATATCTCCAGGGTACATGTTCCGATCAGCTAGGCCGCCATTATAACCGAGCTTGCCAGTATCAACAAAGGTAGTGGTCGCAACTGCGAAGGTTTACTGGCAGTGCGACTCAGATTTGGGGGAAACAGACCAATTTATATGCAAGAACTCCTACTTCCTCTCTCAGAGAACCTCTGCATAGTTTGTGTTGTCAAGTTTAATCTGTTATATAATTGAGAAAGTGAAAGTGAGTCAAGATTGGTTCGCTCAACTTCCCAGCATAGACACCTGATTGGATAAAAAGCCAGCCAAGGGAGGGAATAAATTTATTGGGCTGAGCTGTAGATGTGTCTTATTGGAACGTATACACTGGGGATATCGAGGATGACTTGATTGGGGCCTTGCAGTCATGTAGATATCACTTACATATACCTTTAACAAAAAGAAGGGGTATTTAATAAAATCTGTCACAACTACTGTTTCTTTATCTCAAAATAAGTTAAACAGTGTTACAGTGACATGTTGTTAAGGTTTTCATTAGTTGTTGAAGAATTGCCTTAGATGTGTTTGGCAACTGTCTAAAGCGCCCTACCGTCCATTACATCCTTCATATTATTTTTACAATCCACTCACATAATTTGTGAATTCAACTCATTATTAGCTATCACCATCCAAAGAAATGAACCAGCACATACAGACAATGAAAGGGAGACAATCTGCTGTTCTTTCAGGATGTGTTGGTTTACCCTGAAATAGCAGACAAAGAAGAATGGGATGATTTGAATCAGATGCTGCATCCTATCGAGCGATTTTTTGATGAAGGAGGTAATAGTCTTAGCTTTCATCATTATTAAGAGATTCAGAGGTATGGAACCATTCATAATTTATGGCTAGTGGGAGTGGTGGTGATTTTAAAAGGGGAAGCAGCAATTTTGTACATGTGTTCTGCAAAAAATATCATGTGTAACATAGTGTCATTGGGGTGTCATTGATTTTGGGGATGGAGTGTCATTCACATTGTACATACCTATCCATAAAAATCTATATTTTTGCTTTACTTTGAACACTAACACAGGAAGTGCAAAGTTCAGTATAGTTCATATGTTTAAGAACTTCAACTTATTCCTTCCAAGCTATTTTCATGAACAAAATGGGTGGGAAAATGTTTTGCATAAAATACTTTCCATATTTTTTATTCAGTGAAAAATATTTTCTGAACAAACAAAACCACATGTATTTGTATTCTAATTTTTCAAATTGGAGCATACATACTTTATTGTGTTTTCAAATATATGTTGTGTGGGGTCACAACCCAGATGTCTTATTTTTCTAGTTGATTCAAGAGCCATTGATACAAATGCGCAAATCCCCGAGGAAACTATGCAGCAGTTGAAGGACCTCGGCCTGTTTGGTCAGCAAATTCCACAGGAATATGGTAAGAAGCCACAAGCATGCTAGAACAATATTTGTTCAATATGTGAGAATGTAAGCTTTCTTCTCTGAACATGTTGAAATAACCAAACTGAGGAACCTGGGTCAGACAGTCCAGTGATCAACAGCATGAGCATCAATCTGCGCAGTTGGGAACCGACAACATGTCAAGCAAGTCAGTTGACCACCCAATCGCATTAGTCACCTCTTATGACAAGCATAGGTTACTGAAAACGAATAATCTAACCTGGACCTTTGCCCGAGTCACTGCATTCATTTTAGCTAAACCATGCTACATTTTATTGAAATAAATGCTTTTGAGCAGATGGGGTGTTTCATATACTCAAGGGAAAGATTTGTTGTCATTTTGATCACCTTCATATATCAATGCCTTGAAATATGAGTTATTTCACTCACATTATGATACAATAATATTGTGTGTGGTCTTGTGCATAAAGCCACTTGAAGTAATGCAATGTTGGTCAAGGAGCATCTTTGGATGGGTGACAATGTATGGCCACTTTAGTCCCGAAAGTTTAGCAGCCTGACTCCTGAGAGTTTGACAGCTTGACTCCTGAGTGTTTCTGGGACTTCTGTCTTGTCCCACAGTAAAGCACACTTGTCGACTCACCATTGGCAAGTGTTTGATCTCATTTGCCTCTGTTCACCCAGCAGAAAATGGTGAGATGTCAAAAGACAATTAACCTTACAGCACCTCACAAGTACCTTTGGTTTTCGTTGGAATAATGTTTGCCTTGCTGCTCCTTGCAGTGTGGAGCTCAGCGCTGTATAAGTGGTTTTATTATCATGATTATCATTATTAAATTTAGCTGTGTAATACCAGTAGCTTCGGTTCAAACATATTTAAAACACAATGCAAGTAAGACTATATTTAGTCTCACTGCCATCTAACCAAGATGTTAAAGGCATTACCAGTCATCACTGAAATGTAATTTGAATGAACATGTTGTTATAGGCACTGATCAGTTAGCTTTTTCCCTCAGGTGGACTGGGACTGAATGCAACTAAATTTGCCAGAATAGCTGAGATAACATCACAAGATGGTGGTATTGCTGTTACTCTGGCTGCCCACCAGTCAATTGGCCTCAAGGTAAAACCAAATAATAATATCAATGAGTGTATGTACAACACACAGATTCCACACACCACATGTCCCATTCATCCACTCATGTGAGGTACTGGACAGAGTTGAATCTGCCTTCAGCCCATGATTGTTGTTTTTGGACTGGCATGATACAGACTGAACTCATGTTAGCTGTCAACACTGTTCTGATATATGTTGGTCTTATGGTGTCCCAATACACTGCTATGGTATATACTGTTCTAATTGTAGCCCTAATTCTGTAATGATATACAGTGGACTCTGTCAATACCAGCAACACTCTGGACCAAATAAAAATGCCGGTTTTGACAAAGTGCCGCTATTGTGCCTCATGACTCTGGCGCACACCGGAAGTCGTACTGCCTCGTTAGCATTAAGAATATGTATGTATGATGTTAACCAGCCATCTGATGCCTTAAAGTCATTAATGTCTAAATGTTGAGCAAACTGAACAGCTGTTTCTTTAAGAATAGGACCTGAAATTGGCAGGATTTTACTTCATGCTGCCACAAACCAATCATATGTCGTGGTGTTGATCTTGTCAAATTTACTGTTCTCCAACACACGCTTAGCTTGATCATTCATGTTAATTTCAAACTTCTTAATGTATTCACCTCTCCTCTGTCAGACACAGACACAGTCTCTCTGCCGATTCTATATGTTGGTAGTAATGCTTTCTGTGTGGGTCGAGGTGTTTTATCAAAATTTTCTATCAACTCACATCTTGCATGTTTTGCAAGCCGAGACATTTTGGCAATACCTACTGTTACAATATTGACATTATATGATTTTACCCTAAATATCCTCTAATTACTCTATGTAAGTGACACGTACCACTCACTAGTTAACAAGATCCTGATTGACATTTCTGAGTAATCTTGGGAAATGCGTTGTTACATTGTTTACAGTCAAACTGCCCACTATTCATCACTCTATGTAAGGGACATGTATCACTCACTAATTAACAAGATACTAACTGACACTTTCCATTTCAGAATAACCTTGGGTAGTAACCGCAAATTGTGTTATTACATCATTTGGTCCTAATTGCATTTCATGTGCCGGTTTTTACGGATTAGTTTTCATAACAATTTGTTTGTTGGGACTAAAAAACAATGCCAATATCTGGATGAGACGGAAGCCGATGTTTGTGGATGTTTCTATATCATAATTAAGTGCATTCCTGTCGGGACTGAAACTTTGTGCTCCTGTAGACAGAATGCCAGTGTTTACAGAGGCCAATATTGCCAGAGTCCACTGTATATTGTTTTCATGATTGCCCGAAACACTGTCATGGTATATATCTTGGTCTAATACTATCCCTAGACACTGTTGTGATACATATTAGTCTAATAGTAGCCATAAGCATGGCCATGATATATATTAGTCTAATAGTAGCCTTAAGCATGGCCATGATATATATTAGTCTAATAGTAGCCATAAGCATGGCCATGATATATATTGGTCTAATAGTAGCCATTAGCAGGGTTCACGGTTGGGATATATATTGGTATAAACCTTATCACTGTCAGGATGTATACTGGTCTTATACTATCCCTAAACACTGTCTTCATACGTATAGGTCTGAGAGGAGTCCTAAACTTGGTCATGATTTATCCTGGTCTAATACTTACCCTAAACACTGTCATGATCTATATTGTTCTAATAGTAGTTCTAAACTCGGTCATGATATACATTGTTCTAATACTATCCCTGTTGACTTCCATATTATATTGGTCTAATAGTAAACCAAACACTGTCATGGTATATACATATTGTTCGTGTGACCCTAAACGCTCTTATATTAGACATGTATACTGGTCCTATGATAGCCCTAAACACAGGCAGTACAAAAGATACATGGACATGCTTGTATATTTCTGGAAGAGTGCGATATTCTTGAACACAGTGTGAAACCCAATTCACATCAGTGCTATTTTCGGTTTGACTCATGTGTTCCCTGTAGTAACATCCATGATTTAGGTGTACAATTCATCATATCTTGTTGGCCTTGTGAGTGTTGTCCTCCTGTTCTGATGTCAGGTGGAGACCATGATATAAGACAACCATGTGGTACTTGTAGGGAATCTTGATTGCTGGTACCGAGGAGCAAAAGCAGAAGTACCTCCCTCGTCTGGCCACTGGAGAACACGTAGCCGCCTTCTGCCTCACGGAGCCCTCCAGGTAGTTCCATGATAACAACACTAGTTCTTTCAGCATTTTCAGGCAAAAAATATGATCAGGCAAAAAATGTGATCATCAATAAAGTTTTCACCAATCAAGCTGATGTTGAGGTTTCACTAACATGTTGAGACTTTGTAGGAAACTATGTTTAAAATATTTCATGGGGGAATCTTTAAGAATGGATGAATATCATTGTTGCTTTAGATATTTCAACAGTTGGAGCAATAATTATTAGTCCAAGAGCGTATCTTCATTTAGTGAAATTGTACCTTTGTACTTGTAGCTCAAATGGAATTCCAATGGAACTGAATTTTGAGGCCAACTTTTCCAGTGATATGTTTGCTCCAGCAGTAACTAATCTCATGTAGCTAAGCATGGCTGACAGATGTGTAGATATACTGAAAATAGAGGCCATTGTCTTATTGAATGAACCTTGCATACTGAATACATCAATCACTGGCACTGGGTCTTTTGCATTCATGTAAAGTTGTGTTTGAGAACAGTTGCCATGGTAACATTTCTCCTTCCAGTGGCAGTGACGCAGCTTCCATCCAGTCCCGTGCCATTCTGTCTGATGATGGCAAATTCTTTCACCTCACTGGGAGTAAGATCTGGATCTCTAATGGAGGAATTGCAGACATCTTTACTGTTTTCGCAAAAACAGAAGTCACAGACAGTCAAGTGGGTTTTAATGTTAAACTTGACACTGAACAGTTTCTGAAATGGGTTTCCCATACACTCCGCAGTTGGAACTTATCATGACTTTCAAGCTATCCATCAATCATATTTCAAGTAGAATTAGGATCTTGGCCGAGCAGTTTGGGTAACAAATCATACTACATGATTGGAAGGGGGTTACTCCCACATAACCCAAGCAGTCACTTCTGGTGCTGGACACAGTTACTTCCCTTGGGTAGGTCAGACACTACTGATTGTAGGTTCAAATCTCCCTGATTTTGTTGTCAGTTCTTTTCAAAATACATCCTCCTTGGGGTATATTTAATCACTTTTGTGTCCATTACAAATCCTACAACAGTTGTAACTATTTTCTTAATAAAAGACGTCTAGAGTTACCTGCTCTTGCCCATAAAGGGCCCTTGTTGGGCCCTGTTGTGACAAGACAGAAACAAGGTTTTTGTTTTGTAAATCTTTTATTAAAAAATATAGTTACATTGGTCGTAAGATATTTAATGGGCATAAAAATGCTTATATGTACCCTAAAGAATTCCTAACCTCTGCAGGTTTGTATAATACTGTCAGAAGCAGCATCCAACTCCACACTTACACAGGATGTTGTGTGTTTTTGAACGAAATATCCACAGTGCCTCAGGCTGATTCCTGTAAATGCATGAATGTAGCATCATGCATCACGAATGTTTTTGTGATGCATGGAACATGTTGCTAAGCTCTGTATCCTTGTTTGGGAACTCTCAGACTTTAGTCAATTCACACCAGATTGTCAGTCATACATACTGAATGTTGAATGTTGAACATGCTTCTTTGAGGATTGTGCACATTATAGCACGACTGGTTTTTCCTAACATTGCAAACAGTTTCTGTCAGTACAGAGGACTTATGTGTCCCACAGCTGAAGGGTAGAAAACTACGAGTGCATGTTTATTTTATTTAGGTTTCGTGTCTGTAAGTTTCTGTTAGTATAAAATTTTATAAGAAATCTTAAGTTCTTGTGACTGGGGATCTGTTCCAGTGAATAATCCAACTTTGATCAGTCAGTCATAGCGCTATGATCACATCGTGCTACCATCTCCCATTAACAATTCATAAAGCCAAATTTGGACATGTTTATAAGGTCAAATGCAACGTAAAACACAACTTTGCAGATTCAGATATCTTTCCGTATGCATTTACCAAAACAAATCATCAAAAATGCCACTTCAATCTATAAAGTTGACAAAGAGTGTGATGTTAAAAAGTCCCATGAAATCGGAGTTCAAACAATTCACTGATTTTCCCCCAGTGCAGGGTGAAAAAGTGGTTTGAAAAGCTGTGCTGCGCTGTGCTCATAACGCATGCGCAGTGAATGGGTTCGCGGAGCTTCAAACAGTATGCCTGCCCTGGAGTATGAGGTCATGGCCAGTAGTCTAATCTTGGTTGTGTTCACAAACAAGTAAATAATCTACTTGCTACATAAAAAAACAAAAAAATGTTGATTGTGATAAGCAGACTCTGTCACAGACGAAACACAATGTCTGGTTTATTGAGCCTTATATGTCTGTCTGTCTCCTAATGACAATATGGAATGCACAACTTCAATCACTGACCAGATGCAGTTATCACCTGTTAGGCTTATATGCCATAAACAGAAAAAATGAGCCAGCCAATGAAAAGATTTCATTATACTTGAATGCACACCCAACAGTATCCTGGGTCCGTCGATTCAAGCGTAGTAGACCCAAGTACAAAATATTGAACTTTTGATTTGCGATAATACACTTGTAATTTTGTTTATTCGGTTTTTTCTTTATCAGCAATGCATTTTATATATCATGAACAAGTGATAACTGTATTTTGATTATGTTGATTTTTTGGTTGCATGTGACCTTTAAGTTTCTCCAATGCCACAGGGTGAGAAGACAGACAAAGTGACTGCCTTCATTGTGGAGAGAGATTTTGGTGGTGTTACAAGCGGCAAGCCTGAAGACAAGCTTGGAATCAGGGGATCAAACAGTAAGTGTGATCTGTGCTCTAAAGTTCTACCAGTCTGAAACTATGACTCACTCTCACCTGACTTCCTGTAACTTGGGGTACATCGTTCTAGCCAAGGACTAATCATAAGGCTGAGAAAATATAAAGGATAAACAACACAAAGATCACTTCTTGGAAAAGCAACTGTAGAGCTACAACCATCTTGAACTTGCTAAATTTACATATTTTACACCTGCAGCCAAACACTGGTTAATGAAGTGTATCTCCATTAATATAAGGTATTTCAAACCAGCAGCCAAACACTTGTTGTTGAAATGTCTCCTTATCTGTTAAACACCCTTTTTCACTTTGTTCTTTTCTGTCATGGAATGGTATGTGTGATAATTTCATGTCCCAACCTTTCATTTCCTCATTTGCTACCTTCCAGTTTGGGTTATAAATAATCCTCACCAAGCCATGCTAGTCAAACGAGTTGCCGGTCACAATGCGTGTTCTCCAAATTGCTTAAATTGATGCTCATGATACCAACCACTGGATTTTCTGGTCCAAGCTTGATTATCTACAGAACAACATCACATAAATGTAGTGTTAAACTTCAAACAAAACTTACTTCATTTCAGCGTGTGAAGTTCACTTTGACAACACCCCTGTTCCTGTAGAGAATGTGTTGGGGGAAGTGGGAGGAGGGTTCAAGGCAAGTGTGTCAAGTTAATTCTGAAGGTCGTCATCATATTGTACAGATCCTTTATCAGGAAGGGTGTTATTTATAACCTGTAGCAGTGTATGAACACGATGATACAGTATTGTGTCATGATTCAAGGTTCACAAGACAATGCATCAACCACTGAATACATGTGAAGCGTCTGTTACAAGTTATACTTGTGCAGAAATGTGTAATAACAGAAGCTGTTCAACAACGAGCTTCTGCAGGTTCTCTAGCCTTCCAGAGTTGGCTATCAATATTATTACCACAGCACCATGTAGTCTATATGTTTCTGTCCTACAATGTTCCGTCCTTTTTAATTTGTAAACCACAAATGATTCAAGATTAAGATTCAAGAGCCGAAAGAAAGAATAGCAACTAAAGTTGTACTAATGTATCATCAATTCATAAATTGTATCACACCCTTTGTATCAATGTGTATCAAATCACAACTGCACCACATCATTACACAGATAACTAAATGTGCTCTACATTACCTCATACATTACCGATGTATGATCTCCTTTAAAGATGGCCATGAACATCCTCAACAGTGGCAGATTTAGCATGGGCAGCTCTGGAGCTGGCATACTCAAGAAAGTTATTGGTGATGTATTATTTACACTTGTTTATCAACTATTCTTTGAAAAGGGTACGAGGTGGTTTTGTTGGAATCAGGGTTTTCCTGTTTAGTTCTCCTGTGATTAAAATATGGTCAACATTTACTGCTATGAAGTTCAGATCTATAGATGTTGGCCTGTACACATGTTTCAGTGGTTTTGTGCAGCAGACTTTTATTTATCTCTTGAAAGTTATGAACAGGTTCTTAACAGAACTATTCTGAAACATTATGAATAGAATTATGTGTATTAAGAACAGCAGTTACATGTGAGGAAATACTCAAATCCTAAAATGATAACTTTAAGCCACAATTATAAGCATTTTGCATTGATAGTTGCTCATATTGGATGTTGCTGTGGTATAAAACAATATTCACGGCTTGCTCTCCTCCAGGCTGGACAGCAGAACATGCAGCTACCAGGTCTCAGTTTGGCCGGAAGCTGGCAGAGTTTGGATTGATTCAGGTACTGCATTCACATCTCCTGCTACTCCAGTATCATCCTGTAACATATAACAGTAAAATATAACAGTATTTTGCTGTATAACACGGTATCATGCCATATAACAATGCTTTGGAGTATAATACAGTATCATGCTGTATATATGTTCTAGAAACTTTAACACTATAGTACAATACAGTACCATGCAGTATGAAAGGTATAACAACGCATCCTTCATTATAACACAGTACCATGTGTAATACTGTAGTTTAGCATGCAGGTTAAAGGGGCACTGATGCGGAGCGAATAATGTTTCTCGCCAACGGTCTATTTACGGAACCAAACTGCAAATTGGTCAGCGCCCGCTCCTTCGACCGTGACGGACAAAGGAACTGGGCTCCTGTCCATATTAGCCGAATTTCTTCACCCGAAAGAGTCAGGAGGCCGGATGCCCATCATATGCCATTATTTAAAAATATCCATGGTATTCCTTGTCTGATCGTAACAAAATATCCCAGCAGTGTCGTTTTTTTCGGACGCTTGGATGGTATAGTTACTCAATTTGATCCTATTTCTGTGTTTTTAACCTCGATATTTAATCATGTTACATGAAAATATGATGCTTGGATGGTATAGTTAGTCAATTTTATCCTGTTTCTCTGTTTTTAACCTCGATATTCAATCATGTTACATGAAAACATGATGTCTACAGGCACGTAGCAAGCCATTTGTTTCACTCCGGAAGATTGCAAAGCTTCATATTTAGGTAGTTTTGAGTGTTGGTTCAGCTGTGATAGCAAATATCATACGTAAATTTTGGTAGCTATGGTAGCTACAATGGTTTATTATTTATGATAATAAAAACACACAGTTGATTTATTTGAATTCGCTTTTGATTTCACTTTGCCTTTGGTAGAGAAATCTGAAAATTTTCTTACGTCAAAAAACCCCCTTATTTCACCTATTTACCCAAGTACACAGCAAATGCCTGTATGTATTACTTATGTAACGAAATTCCGTTGGTATTCTCAAAACAGTTTCGGCCCATAAGTGTTTTCAGGCTGCATGCGACACAGAGATTACATCTTCCTTGCTGTAACTCGCGTTTGATGGTGTAAACCTACACGTGTTATTTGTCATCATTCTCTGGATGGTCAATTAATGAATTCATAACAGGTATAATTAGTAGTAACAACACTCAGGTTACTCAACAAAGGTTCCCATTTGGCATTTCTCCTGTCTGGAGTAAATACTCAACATTATAAATTAAGGTCTGTAATGGCAAATGTATTGTATGTTATGTAATATGTGCTTGTAAGTGATGCAAGAGGGTTTATCAGCTGAGTTACAAAAACAAACATCGATCAAAAGATTAACCGATAACACACTGACTGATTAATTACTTTTGTCAAAAGGTAGTGTGTGTAGATGACTACACCCTGTCGTAAAGTGCGATTGTAAAAACAACATCCTCCCTTCAAAGAATTAACCACCCTTGCGTTGATTGATTGCTCTTTATTGGTTAACTAAATTACTTAGAATAGCGGACATCATACAATAGGTGCCAGGTGTGCTATCTTGGGTGACCAGTGAGAGGTTTATCAGGTTTTCACCAACGAAAGACGTGAAATGATGTGTTGCTTTAGACAGTTGTGTAAGACACGCGACACAGAGCAGGATTATTTACCAGCTGCAGATGAATGGAATACGATTGTTTTTACGTGGATATCGATACATTCCTGAACAAGGTAGTAGCCTGACTTTGTTGCTATAAAATTAGTCTGTTTTACATTCATTATTTGCATTTTGTCTTAATTTATTTGTTGTAGCATTCAGCAGAATCGATATGACAGAAAACACACACTAGATCGCGTATGTGTGTGAAATAGGATCCACATTGGCAATCTATACAATGTATAAATGTTGCTGTTATGTTAGAAATTTACTAAGAGTATAAGCAGACCGTGTGTTCTTTTATTAATTTTCAAAATCATACAAATATGACAATAAACTAATTAGGGTTATGAGACAAAATATAGAGACGTATATTGGCTTCGGTATTTTTCCGTCCTAATAGTTTTTTACCATTTCTACCACTGGCAGATGATTAATCTTCAAAGTGTTTCATTTGTTTTCATAATACATTTGTAATGAAGTAAAAATGACTTCACCTCAGTTGATCTGTCTATAATTAAACTATCAGTTGCACATACGGACTGCGCAACAGAGGTCACGAACCAGTCACGAATTCTGGGATATCATCTGGGTACTCACTGGAGAAAAACAATAACAAAGGTTTACACCAGTCCACGGAAATTGCTCCGCATCAGTGCCCCTTTAATACTACATATCGTGTGCTACTGAATGTCATTATCCAGGAGAAGTTTGCCAAGATGGCCGTGACTGTTTATGCCATGGAGAGCATGGCGTACCTGACTGCTGGCATCCTGGACCAGTATGACAAACCTGACTGTGCTGTGGAAGCTGCAATGGTGAAGGTCAGTCATCACAATATTCAGAAGCTGAACAATTCAGGGATTTACAAGGGTCTGTGTATGTTTAGTCCAGAGGACACAGCTAGACTGGTCTGAGGCATGTAACACTGGGTGCATCTGTGATGGCATATAGCACACTTCACTTATAGTCTGATTCTTGTGTAAGAAAATAAAAAGCAAGATTTACTGATGTCAACTTCTTTATTTTTATTGTGAATAACATGATGTTTAGGGTAAGGTTTATATGGATGGAATATACAGTTTCAGCTTTAAAGACCTTACATTTCCATGTGACTACAGCAGCAAATAATAGTTCATCAGTTGATGAAGCAGTGTTGTTAGGTGGTGCTGCTGTTGATGAAGTAGTGTTGTTAGGTGGTGCTGCTGTTGATGTTGCAGGTGTTAGGTGGTGCTGCTGCTGTTGATGAAGTAGTGTTGTTAGGTGGTGCTGCTGTTGATGTTGCAGGTGTTGTTAGGTAGTGCTGCTGTTGATGAAGTAGTGTTGTTAGGTGGTGCTGCTGTTGATGAAGTAGTGTTGTTAGGTGGTGCTGCTGTTGATGTTGCAGGTGTTGTTAGGTGGTGCTGCTGTTGATGTTGCAGGTGTTGTTAGGTGGTGCTGCTGTTGATGTTGCAGGTGTTGTTAGGTGGTGCTGCTGTTGATGAAGTAGTGCTGTTAGGTGGTGCTGCTGTTGATGTTGCAGGTGTTGTTAGGTGGTGCTGCTGTTGATGAAGTAGTGTTGTTAGGTGGTGCTGCTGTTGATGTTGCAGGTGTTGTTAGGTGGTGCTGCTGTTGATGTTGCAGGTGTTGTTAGGTGGTGCTGCTGTTGATGAAGTAGTGTTGTTAGGTGGTGCTGCTGTTGATGTTGCAGGTGTTGTTAGGTGGTGCTGCTGTTGATGAAGTAGTGTTGTTAGGTGGTGCTGCTGTTGATGAAGTAGTGTTGTTAGGTGGTGCTGCTGTTGATGTTGCAGGTGTTGTTAGGTGGTGCTGCTGTTGATGAAGTAGTGCTGTTAGGTGGTGCTGCTGTTGATGTTGCAGGTGTTGTTAGGTGGTGTTGATGTTGCAGGTGTTGTTAGGTGGTGCTGCTGTTGATGTTGCAGGTGTTGTTAGGTGGTGCTGCTGTTGATGAAGTAGTGTTGTTAGGTGGTGCTGCTGTTGATGTTGCAGGTGTTGTTAGGTGGTGCTGCTGTTGATGAAGCAGTGTTGTTAGGTGGTGCTGCTGTTGATGTTGCAGGTGTTGTTAGGTGGTGCTGCTGTTGATGAAGTAGTGTTGTTAGGTGGTGCTGCTGTTGATGTTGCAGGTGTTGTTAGGTGGTGCTGCTGTTGATGAAGCAGTGTTGTTAGGTGGTGCTGCTGTTGATGAAGCAGTGTTGTTAGGTGGTGCTGCTGTTGATGTTGCAGGTGTTCAGCTCCGAGGGGTGCTGGACCTGTGTCAGCGAGTGTCTGCAGACTCTGGGTGGACTGGGCTACATGAAGGACTACCCCTATGAGAGGTTCCTCCGTGATGCCAGGATTCTCCTCATATTCGAGGTACAAATAAGGGCATCATTTTAGCAAGTCTTTATTGTGTGATTATAGTTTGATGATTTTGAATATCATTCATCATGTTGACCCAAGTGGTGAAAAATTGGAAAATTTGCATTGCTGTAAGATAATGATATTCCATTTCAGCTTTTTGATTACAGGATGAGTGTATGTAAGATCGGGAAGATACAATTTTTCATTGTTTATGTCTGAATGGTCTAATCTACTTAGTTCATGGCTATGGTTGTATGTGTAGTAATCCTGAGATGTGCAAAGAACAACATTTTGATAATGTTATTTCAAGAGATGTTCAAGGAAACTGTGTTTCTTTGTGAGAACATCAGCCAGGGTCATTACACAAAACACACTCTTCCAGCTTTTGCCCGTGGTGTTTCAGTATAAAAGTTAGTGAATGCCAGGTGAAAGCCAAAAGGAGCTATCATTTGTGGTGGAATAATCTCATTGTTCTGATTTGTTTGATTGGCATTACTAGAAGCTGGTAAGTGATAAGAGGGTAAGATTCTTTATGGATAACAACTTCTTTATTGCATATGATGCGACGTTTCGGTATGGATCCTTATACCGTTGTCTTCCATAAAGAATCTTACCCTCTCATTGTTCTGGTGAATAAGGATAGGAAATTTAATAAGGAAAACAAGCAGTAATATCCTGTTACTTGTAAATTTTTCTGTGACTATTTCAGGGCACTAATGAGATCCTGCGACTGTTTATTGCCCTGCAAGGAATTCAGCATGCTGGCAAGGAACTGAAAGAATTGGTCAAGTAGGTTCCAATATATCCTGTAAAACCTGCAGGCTGGGATAGACAGATGGTGTGAGGGTGGGGTATTGATGGTGTGAGGGTGGGGTATTGATAGTTGGAGGGTTGGGATATTGGTAGTGTGAGGGTGGGGGTATTGATAGTATGAGGGTAGGGATATTGATAATGAGTGTGAAAAGGGAGGTGGGGCTGTTGTTGTTAAGGTGTAAGGTTTAGGGGCTTGGGGCATGGTAAGTTGATGTGGAAGGAACAACAATTGTGTGACACATGCCAAGTTCACATAGACATTTGTTAGCAGTATGTCTCAGTGTCAGACATATCCCGCAATCCCTGTTTCTTGCAAAACAGGAAACTGCGGAACCCAATGGCTAACCCAGGACTGGTGTTCTCCACTGCTGTTGGCCGACTGAAGAGTTCTGACAACCCCAAGCTGTCACTCCGTCTCAATGAAGAAGTGCATCCCAGTCTCCAGGTAACAGTTGTATAACTCCACCATGTCTCATCACTTGGTACTATCAGCTGACTATTGACTCACTCTAGGCAGTCACTGCAGAGGGTTGATGGTTTGATTCCCAGCCTTGTTAAGCTCTAGGAATTATGGGGATTGAACAGAGTTGGTATACTGTTTCTTGAGACAAAGTGTATTATAATAGTGGCATGGTATCTAAATGTAAGTAGTTATTATAAACTCCATAATTCCAAACTAGCTCACATGCATGACTGCTAATGTGGAAGTTCACCAAACTAGTTAACCTGATCATGATGGTATGACATCTAGACCTGTATGCTTTCTACTGGAAGTTGCAGAACATGTTGTATTATTTTGCAGAACTTTCATGTACTGGTATCATAATTTCAGGATTCCTCTGCCATGCTGGAGAGGGGAGTTCTTCGATTCCAGAGGGCTGTGGAAGCAGTTCTCACCAAACATGGAAATGTAAGTTACAGTCATGAGTCAATTCTTGTAAACAGCTGTTCCATTTCAAAACCTACATCAACACCTAACTAACCTATCAAATGTTATCTTATGCCAATTGTGAACATCAATGGTTATGTTGTTGATCACTGGATTGTCTGATCCATACTAAATTATGTACTGACTGTCACCATACAGCTGGGATATGCAGCTGAGTGTAGTATTAGGTAATGATCATGGAATGTAAAGTTGATGCTGACTACACAAAAGGCTCCATTCACTCCTGTGCTGTGTCACTTTGATCAGGTTTACATAAACAGAACTTCCATGTTTTTTCTTTTCAGAAAGTTATTCATGAGCAGTTGGAGCTGAAGCGTCTTGCTGATATTGCCATCGACCTGTATGCCATGACAGCCTGTATTGGACGTTCGTCGAGGTCCTACTGTATAGGTCTCCGCAACGCCGACCATGAGGTCTGTACTTGTTAGGTGCATATGCACCTGAATGTGGCCCCAAATATACCAATTCCTCTTCCTGTTGTGTCAGAATTATTAACAACAAAGATGCCAAAACTGAAATCAATGTCAGTCATTTGTGATACATGATAGTG